>NC_041217.1:114641523-114684563 GCF_002837175.3 Physeter macrocephalus
CACACATCTGGTCACCTTACCTGTGATAAAGGAGGCAAGAATATACAGTGGGGAAAAGACAGCTTCTTCAATAAGTGGTGCTAGAAAAACTGGACTGGTACATGTAAAAGTATGAAATTAGAACACTCCCTAACACAACAACAAAAAAACAAACAACCCAATCCAAAAATGGGCAGAAGACCTACATGGACATTTCTCCAAAGAAGATATACGGATTGCCCACAAACATATGAAAGAATGCTCAACATCATTAAATATTAGAGAAATGCAAATCAAAACTACAATGAGATATCATCTCACACCTTTCAGAATAGCCATCATCAAAAAATTTAGAACCAATAAATGCTGGAGAGGGTGTGGAGAAAAGGGAACACTCTTGCACTGCTGGTGGATATGTGAATTGGTACAACCACTATGGAGAACAGTATGGAGCTTCGTTAAAAAACTAAAAATAGAACTACCATATGACCCAGCAATCCCCCTACTGGGCCTATACCCTGGGAAAACCATAATTCAAAAAGAGTCATGTATCAAAATGTTCATTGCAGCTCTATTTACAATAGCCAGGACATGGAAGCAACCTAAGTGTCCATCAACAGATGAATGGATAAAGAAGATGTGGCACATATATACAATGGAATATTACTCAGCCATAAAAAGAAATGAAACTGAGTTATTTGTAATGAGGTGGATAGACCTGGAGTCTGTCATACAGAGTGAAGTAAGTCAGAAGGAGAAAAACAAATACCGTATGCTAACACATATATATGGAATCTAAGAAAAAAAAATGTCATGAAGAGATTAGTGGTAGGACAGGAATAAAACACAGACCTACTAGAGCATGGACTTGAGGACATGGGGAGGGGGAAGGGTAAGCTGTGACGAAGTGAGAGAGTGGCAGGGACATATATGCACTACCAAATGTAAATTAGATAGCTAGTGGGAAGCTGCCGCATAGCACAGGGAGATCACCTCTGTGCTTTGTGACCACGAGAGGGGTGGGATAGGAAGGGTGGGAGGGAGGGAGACGCAAGAGGGAAGAGATATGGGAACATATGTATATGTATAACTGATTCACTTTGTTGTAAAGCAGAAACTAACACACCATTGTAAAGCAATTATACTCCAATAAAGATGTTAAAAAAATTGTCTAATCGTTTAAAACCAAAATTGCTCAGATTAAATAAAAACAGAACAAAACAAAAAATCCAAAATCAAATTCAAGACAAAATGCCCTTAATGTTATAAAGAGACATAATTCATATCAATATAAATAGCAATATACCAAAGCAATGTAATAATCACAAATCTTCATGTACCTAAAATTTTTTAAAATTACTTTAAATTTCAAGAAGTGACAACTGCTAAAATGACAAATCCAAAACTTCAGTGAGTTATTTTATTATCTTTCTCAGAAAGCAACAGATCAAATAGACTAAAAAATAATTAAGCATACCAAATATTTCAATACAACATTTGAGTAGTCTATACTAGTAAGTGGATATGTATTATTTCAAAACAAATAGAGATTTCACAATTTCTAAAATGCATCAATATAACATTGATAAACTAACCATATGTTGATTCTTTTCAGTGAACAACAATCCATTCACTTGACAGATATTTACCAAGTGTGTTCTATGTGCCACACAATGTTCTCTCCTTGCGGATCCTAAATTGTACAGAGAGATGAAAAATGTCATGGTAAAAAGATTGGAGAAATGTGATCTGATTTACATTTCAAAAAGATCAATCTGCTGCAGTGGAGAATCTCATAAAACACAATTTTAACTTATAAAAACTCCACACAATTTTCTCAGAATTGTTTATATAAAATAGAAGACTAGAAGATTTAATATCTATCACTTAGCTCAATCAGCTTACATCTCGGGCAAGAGATACAATACTTCTGACAAAGTTTAAAGTAAGAAAGAAAAACAAAACTGAAAAAATGTGCTGTCCTTGATTTCCCATTAAGAATTAAATGAGAGAGTGAAAAAATATTTAAAACAGATTAAGTATAACTTAGAGAAACTGATAAAAATTTGTACAGCGTTGCATATGTAAACCAAATATATATTCAGAGGTAAATATTTTTTTTCTATACACTATTTTCCTCTTCCTTGATGACTTTAGAATTTAACTCCTGAAAACAATATTTCTCCATTGAACTATCCCATTGAATAGTTTGGCAAAATAGTCTGTTTATTTTCAGTATTTACTGATGAGGTTAACTGTCTAACCAGTCTATTGTCTAAGTCTATCACACGTTTACTACTATCTAAATTAACATAAGCACAAATGGATATGTGTAAATGCATGGAAAATGTCACAGTGGATAAACACCAAACTAGTAACAGCAATTACATCTGGGGAGTCATCTGATTTAGTAGAATAAGGCAGGTTTAGAGAAGAGGGGAGAGAGGATTTAGGCTTTATATTTAGGCTTATCTAGAATATTTCAATTTCTTTAAATGGGAATTCTTTTTATGTGAATGAGGCATTCATAGATTGGAAGGGAATAGAACACTGAATTGTCAAAATGTATTTTCAAGGGTTAAAAACATGACTCATACAAATATAGAATGGACACAAGTCAGATATTTTACCAGACTTATTAATTAATGGAAAAACCAATAGAGCAATAAAGCTGATTTCAAAAGACTTTGAGGATTGAAGATTATATAGCCATCAGAAAAGATATACTTTTAAATATGGATATTAGAATAAGGTTTTTAAATTACATACAAAACTGATTAATATTCCACAAGGCATTAAAACCATAACTTTGGAATTATGTTTTCTACTGATTAGAAATCTACAGATTAACATGTAACTCTAGTTAAATAGCAAAACCAAGCCCAGGTATATTCTCCTGGAGAATTAAAGAGTCCTTGGGTATGTTTGCAAAACAATAAACCAGCATAACTTTAAAAGTACACACCATGCTTTTTTTGTGCTTATTTTCAAGCACTGTATGACTTTTTCTTTATGAAGTAAAGAAAAACAGTAAGAAAAGACACCCCACTGTTAAGAACAGTGGTAGAAACATATTTTTTTGGTCACATATTGGGGAAATGTGAGTAATTTCTGGAATAACTGTAATAGAACTATCCAAATGCAGATGGTGAAGAGGTAACATTATGAAAAATATTATTAATTGCAGAAAAAGAGAATCAAAATTCTTTGCATTTGGAATATAAGCCCTGATACTAGAAAATATTCATACAAATGCTGACAGGGATGTAACAGAAAAAGATAAAAGTTTTCAGGTAAGACCAGGAGAGAGATTGCCTTTAGCTACATGTGGCTGATTATTCCTGATGAATAAGGATTGTTGTGTTATTGAATCTATTCTATATATTATTTTTAGTTTTTATATTTTCATGTTGGAACTGGTTGTGTAGGAAATTCTTATAAGGTATTCCATGCTTTGTGTGTGTGTGTGTGTGTGTGTGTGTGTGTGTGTACACTCTTTACACGTTTTTTTCTGCTGTAATCAGAACATTATGTCTCTTCAGTTATAGATAAGGCTGGATAAAATCTAATTCCCAATTACAATTAAGATTTAGGTGACCATTGTGAGTTCTGAAAAAGCAAAATAATGAACTAAAAAACATAATATTCTTGGTGTGCCACATGTCATATAAATGTAAAACATTTGTTAAAAAATTTCCCATAATTTTCACAAACCACTATTTTCAAATATTAGGCTTAAATCAGAATTAGCCTAGTGAGTAATTCCTTGTACATTTTTATTGATCTCATTTTGTCTTAACTACTTGAAGAGATTTTGTTTAATGGACTATAATAGAAATAAAGGTTGATTGACTCTATGGATAAAGATAAAAAGAACCCTGGACGTCTCTGATAATAAGGAAATACTAGTGTCTTAACATTTCATGATCTTAGTTAAACTTTCTGATATCTTTATCCTGTCTGTTGGAAATCTAGCAAGGAAGGCTGTCAAAGCCAGTTAATGAAAACAGAGCATCAGATTCTATCTGAAAATTGAGGAAACAAAGACTGAAACATGCCTTCTATGAAAGTTAATTGGAAGGCTTAGAATTTATTGTTATAGGGTTACATAAAAATATCAGAAGTGATTATTTCCCACTATTATTGGAAGACCAAAGTGAAATGTACTCTAAAATAAACTTGACACTGCGCTCCTTTCAAAGAATCTAGGGCACGCATATTTATTTGACTTTACATTAAAAAAAGAGAATACTGATTTACATAAATTTGCATAAAATTCTTAAGTATGTAAAACTAATTAGTACAAATGAAAACGATGTGTTCAAGATTCACATTTAAGGCCATTCAAAGAACTGGGGTCAACCAAGGTTTGCAAATTAGGAAATCTGACTCCACCGGGGTATTTCTCCGAAATCAGGGATCATTTTCAAGGTGCTTTGCCTAAAGACAAAGGTTTCCAAGCCGATGACTCTGTAAAAACAAATGTCTGTTTTCCCCAGTGTTAAAGTAAGAGGCCCCTAAGTATTTTTAGTGCACTTGGGGCTGCTGTTCTCATTGATGGCTTCTTGTCTTGAGACCGTGCTGTATATCATTCTGTCTTGTAGCTGAGGAGGCTATCAAGTGAGCTGCCTTGGACTGATCAAGTCCGCGATAGGAAGCATTCAGTGCTCTAAAAATGGTATACAACCTCCAAAAGTCTTTAAAAATTGTCAGCTCTACTTTTAAACCTTAGTGGCTTAAGCTGTTTATAAAGGAGACTAAAATAAGCAAGTTTTCTCTTTAAAATAAGATAACCTAGGAAGTTTTAGAAGGTGCAACATTTGGGCATTGTATTTTCCTTTCCTGAGTTATGAGAGACCTTTAATAAAAAGTGTCAGTAATCTCAAATCCATTTAAACTTGCTTCCTGGGATGTTCTGATTTACAGAGCCATGATCTGCCTGTGATGGATCATAGCTGATCAGGTCATTTGCTGATAAACATCTTTCAGAGGATTTTCCTTTCCATTTTCCATTGAAATTCTCATAGTGTAATGGTATGTCCTTGCAGAGGCTACTCTGACTGCCAACTTTTCATTTTTCAAGATAAGTCTATTTTCTGGAAATATAGCTCATCTTGTAGAACTAGTTTTACCATTTATTAAAGACCTGGACCCTGTCAACTAAACTGAGTGCTAAATATTGAGATAAAAAGTACATATCATCAAGCAGTCAATTTTTTGTGCTCATGGATGCTGAGTTGTTGAATATTTAAGATCATCAAGGTACTTGGCAGGAACTTTCTCTTTGCTAGAGGATACTTTTTTTTCTTGACCTGGAATTTAAGCAAATGCTTTTGGATTTTCTGATGATTTCTTAAAATGGATCCTTTCTTAGTCCATTATTGGCACTACTGCCAAACCATTGCATTTATCTCTGTGCCAACCCATACAAAAACTGGGTCCCTGGCTGTCTGAAAACTAAGCTGATAGAGACAAATTAACAAGATAAAAACATATGAATTTATTTAATATAAGTTTTTCGTGACATGTAAGCCCTCATAAAGAAATCAAGACCTGAAGAAATTGTTAAACTGGAAATAGTATTGTTTTGCTTCACTTTTGTTTGTTTGTTTATTAAAGTATTGTTGATTTATAATATCATGTTAGGTTCAGGTGAACAGAACAGTGATTCAGTTATATATATACTCTTCTTCAGATAAAATGGTTCATTTGGAATATTTTTAATGCTAGTTTTGATGAAGAGAACACAGCCATAGAGAAATATGATATAATATGAAGAGCATGAAGTCAAAAAAAGAGTGTGAGGTCAAAGAATATGAAGTAAGTGTAGTAAACTGGGGGAAAATTAGCAAGGCCTGTTTGTTCCTTCAGATTTTTCTGGCATCCTTCTGTCTCTGGAGAGAAGGATGCTCCTTTCCTCTGGATAAAGGGAGGGCAACTCTCACATGAGGGTTTTATGACTTCTTTCAGAGAAAATGGGTGTGGAGAGGGAAGGTTAGAGTGACCTTCTTGTTTCTGCCATTTTTTCAAACTACTTCAGTTTAAAATAGCCAATATGCCATGGTACCTATTTTGGGGTGTCATGTCCTGAACACCATCTCTACCCAGTGCATCCAAGTCCACTGCCTGGCACTAGAGGGCCTCCATCCTCTGCCCTTAACTGTCAATATTTCTTTGTGGCTTGACTTTAGGGCATTGGCTGTCTAAAACACCTACATTGATTCTCCTCTTTTCTAAAATTCTTACCTGATTTTTTAGGATACAGCTCATTCCCCACTTTTTCTATAAAAGAATTCCATGACTATTGTATCTTAATTCCATCTCTCAAGGCCTAGCTCACATTCTCCGTATTTAATTGAAAACACCTCAGAGTACCCCTCCTTACCATCCTCTATAACCCCTATTATTACCTATAATAATAAAATCTCCCATTTACTTAAAATGTGTTATACCATTTTATGGATGAGAAACTGAAACATGGGGAAATTAAAAAGATAGCCCAAAGTAACAAAGCTAGGATTCATATCTGTTTTCTTTTGTTTCTTTTTTTCTCTCAATAAAGACCTTGTTCATAATTACAATAAATCTGCTGACTTCCTAAATGGCATTCATTCATTTCACCTTCACTAGCATGCTATTTTTATCATCTAAAAAATCACTTATTTTGTTTAGTAACACTGATGCATTTCTGAAATGCTTCATATATTTTGTGCTTCTTTTTGTTTCCTGAAACTTAAGCACAGAGTGATGGAATACGATGTAAATGCATTTCTTTCCTTAGCTGGATTAAAGTAATTTCAAACTAGTGATAAATCCAATATAAAAAAATAAATAAGAGTGTTTGGGACATCTTATAAACTACCACAAACTTACTAAATTTTTTTGTTTCTTAGATACCACTGATTATAAAGTTAATCATAAATTTAATACTATTTTCAGAAAAAAAATCCTGGAGCATTATAAGAACACTGTGATAATAAAATGAACGTTTTCAATTTTAAGAGTATTTGTCAATTAAATAATGTTTTAGAAAAACAGAAAGGCAGTAATTAGGATGAAATTTTCTAATTTTCTGTGAGTTCTATTGACATTCATAGGACTCTCTAAAATAAAAATTAAACAAAGCATGTTCTCCCCAAATTCTGTGTATTATTCATGAATTATATATCAAATTCAATTACTCTTCCTTTTCCTGACTCTGGACATTTAATGCATCCATAACTGTCATTAAATGTTGGAATAGAACATTGTGAAAGAACCAGATGAAGGAGATTATCAAACTTCTCTAATTCTCTTTTCAATTTTATTTTAAAATATTTACTTGATTTCCCTTTGACACTTATAAAAATGTTAACTTCTGTACTCTAGAGTAGGGGTCCGCAACCCCCGGACCACAAACCTGTACCAGTCTGTGGGAAGGAACCGCCTGTTAGGACCCGGGCTGCACAGCAGGAGGTGAGCAGTGGGCAAATGAAGCTTCATCTGTATCTACAGCCGCTTCGCATAGCTCTCATTACTGCCTGAGCTCCGCCTCCTGTCAGCTCAGCAGCCGCATTAGATTCTCACAGGAGCACAAACCCTACTGTGAACTGCGCATGCGAGGGATCTAGGTTGCGTGCGCCTTACGTGAATCTTATGTCTGATGATCTGAGGCGGTGATGCTAACTCTGGGCAGTGGCTGCAAACACAGATTATCATTAGCAGAGAGGATTGACTGCACAAAGACCATAATAAACCAATTGCTTGCAGACTTATATCAAAACCCTATCAGTGAGTGGCAAGTGACAATTAAGCTGCATCTGGTGGCAGGCTTTAAGTCAGAATCCGACACTTATTTCTGTCTGTGCATGGCCCACCCATTATTTTATTTACCACTTCCATCCGTGCCTCTTTTATCAAAACCCTATCAGTGAGTGGCAAGTGACAATTAAGCTGCATCTGGTGGCAGGCTTTATAGTGGGAAGTGAGTTGATGTACTTTAATTGTACAGCTGCATCTGGTGGCAGGCTTTAGGTCAGAATCTGACACTTATTTTAGTCCATGCGTGGCCCGTGCATTATTTTATTTACCACGTCCGTCCGCGCCTCTTTCCTGCACTGCGTTCTTGTCTCAGACACAGTTTTGGTAAGTTCACAAGCTAACGCTAGCCAAATGAATAAAAAACAAACGTCGTTGGAGAGCTTCTTTGAAAAGGGGGAAAGACCCAATGACGAGACAGCAGAACACTCTTAAGATTGCCAATAAAAAGAAAGCTGAATTTAAAAGAAAATACCAAGAGTCCTACTTAAATTACAGGTTCATTGCAACAGGTGATTCACATTCTCCAAGCCCTCTTTGTATAATATGTGGTGATTGATTATCCAGTGAAGCCATGAAACCTTCAAAACTGCTTCCCCACATGGAGACCAAGCACCCTGCATTAAAAGACAAGTCTTTGGAGTTTTTCAAAAGAAAAAAACGTGAACACGAAGAACAGAAGCAATTATTGAAGGCCACCACTTCATCAAATGTGTCTGCACTGAGAGCATCATTCTTAGTGGCTAACCACATTGCTAAAACTAAGAAGCCCTTTACTGTTGGTGAAGAGTTGATCCTGCCTGCTGCTAAGGACATTTGTCGTGAACTTTTAGGTGAGGCTGCAGTTCAAAAGGTGGCACGTGTTCCTCTTTCGGCTAGCACCGTAACTAGATGAATTAATAGAATAGCAGAGGATACTGAGACACAATTGTTAGAGAGGATTAATGAGTCGCTGTGGTACGCAATACAGGTTGACAAATCTACCTATGTTGACAACCAGGCAGTAATGCTTGTTTTTGTGAGACATTTTTCGGGAGGATGTGCATAAGGATATGTTATGTGCACTTTTGTTACCAACCAACACCACAGCTGTAGAACTATTCAAGTCTTTGAATGACTACATATCAGGAAAACTGAATTGGTCATTTTGTGTCAGTATATGCACGGACGGAGTGGCTGCCACGTCTGGACGGCTTTCTGGTTTCACTACTCGGGTCAAAGAGATCTCTTCTGAATGTGAGTCTACGCACTGTGTCATCCATAGAGAAATTCTGGCTAGCCGAGAAATGTCACCTGAACTTAACAACGTTTTACGGAATGTGATTAAAATTATCAACCACTTTAAAGTACATGCCCTTAACGCATATCTGTCATGCAGCTCTGTGACATGAATGCAGAGCACACACGTCTTCTCTTACACACAGAAGTGAGATGGCTTTCTAAAGGCAGATCATTGGCCAGAGTTTTTGAATTATGCTCCAGAGTTTTCTTTTAGAAAAACAGTCATTACTGGCAGCACATTTCAGTGACAGAGAATGGGTCGCAAAACTTGCTTACCTGTGTGACAAATTCAACCTGCTCAATGAATTCAATCTGTCACTTCAGGGGAGAACAACAAGTGTGCTCAAGTCAGCAGATAAGGTGGTCGCATTCAAAGCCAAACCGGCATTATGGGGGCGACGAGTGAACATTGCGATTTTTGACGTTTCAAACATTAGCAGAGATTTTTGAAAGAGACTGAGCCAGGGACTTCTTTCTCCCAGCTGGTGCATTATCACCGATCTCAGCTTTCAGAAGTATGAGCATTACTTCCTAACCACAAAAGACCCCCGAACTGGGAAGGAATGGATCAGCAACCCATTTGTGAATAAACCAGGTGAATCGACTTTGTTCATGCTAGAAGAGGATCAACTGCTTGAGATCACAAATAACGGTGGCCTTAAAAGTATGTTTGAGATAACTTCAAATCTCCATACGTTCTAGATTAAAGTCAAGACAGAATATCCTGATATTGCCACAAAAGCACTAAAAAGCCTGTTTCCATTTCCAGCAACCTATCTTTGTGAAGCAGGGTTTTCTGCAATGACAGAAACCAAAGAAAGATTACGGAGTAGACTGGATATAGCAACACACTTCGGGTGTTACTGCCTCACATCACCCCCAGATGGGATCATCTAGTTGCAGGAAATTGTTCAGGCCTCCCACTGATTCTGCTTTATGGTGAGTTGTATTATTATTTAATTATATATTACATAATAATATAATATATATTATTATATTATTATGTAATAATAATAGAAATATAGTGCACAATAAATTTAATGCACTTGAATCATCCCCAAACGACACCCCACCCCCGCCATGGAAAAATTGTCTTCCACGAAACCTGTCCCTGGTGCAAAAAATGTTGGCAACGGCTGCTCTAGAGGTAATATTCTGGGAGGCCGTTAAATTGAAAAAGAAAATTTTATTTTTCTTCTTTATTGCAGGTTATCTTTATATTTCTGGCAATTTTTGTCTTTTTTATACATTTGTTTCTTTATCTTCTCTTTTTTCTCTATTATGTAACTAACTTTGTTTTTAAATTAAAATTCAAAAATTTTATTTTGTCTCAACTATAATTTGAGAGAGCCAGATACTTTATATCCATTTTCTAAAAAATAATAAATTAGGAGAAAATATTTGCAAACTGCACATATGACAAAGGAATATTATCTAGAACATGAAAAGATTCTCAACAATCAGTGAAAAGCAAACAATCCAGTTATAACACGGGCAAAGGAAATAAACAGACACTTCACTGAAGAAGATATATAGATTTTTTTTTAACATTTTTATTAGAGTATAATTGCTTTACAATAGTGTGTTACTTTCTGCTTTATAACAAAGTGGATAAGCTATACATATATATATATATATATATATATATATATATATCCCCATATCTTTTCCCTCTTGCATCTCCCTCCCTCCCACCCTCCCTATCCCACCCCTCTAGGTGGTCACAAAGCACGGAGCTGATCTCCCTGTGCTATGCGGCTGCTTCCCACTAGCTATCGGTTTTACATTTGGTAGTGTATATATGTCCATGCCACTCTCTTACTTTGTCCCAGCTTACGCTTCCCCCTCCCCGTTTCTTCAAGTCCATTCTCTAGTAGGTCTGCATGTTTATTCCCATCTTGCCCCTAGGTTCTTCATGACCACCTTTTTTTTTCTTTTTTTTTTTTTTAGATTCCAAATATATGTGTTAGCATACGGTATTTGTTTTTCTCTTTCTGACTTACTTCACTCTGTATGACAGACTCTAGCTCCATCCACCTCACTACAAATAAATCAATTTTGTTTCTTTTTGTGGCTGAATAATATTCCATTGTATACATGTGCCACATCTTCTTTATCCATTCATCTGTCTATGGACACTTAGGTTGCTTCCATGTCCTGGCTATTGTAAATAGTGGTGCAATGAACATTGTGGTACATGACTCTTTTTCAATTATGGTTTTCTCAGGGTATATGCCCAGTGGTGGGATTGATGGGTCGTATGGTAACTCTATTTTTAGTTTTCTAAGGAACCTCCATACTGTTCTCCATAGTGGCTGTATCAATTTATATTCCCACCAGGAGTGCAAGAGGGTCCCCTTTTCTCCACACCGTCTCCAGCATTTATTGTTTGTAGATTTTTTGATGATGGCTATTCTGACTGGTGTGAGGTGATATCTCTTTGTAGTTTTTATTTTCCTTTCTCTAATGATTAATGATGTTGAGCATTCTTTCATATTTTTGTTGGCAATCTGTATAAATTCTTTGGAGAAATGTCTATTTAGGTCTCCTGCACATTTTTGGATTGGGTTGTTTGTTTTTTTTGATATTGAATTGCATGAGCTGCTTGTAAATTTTGGAGATTAATCCTTTGTCAGTTGCTTCATTTGAAAATATTTTCTCCCATTCTGAGGGTTGTCTTTTGGTCTTGTTTATAGTTTCCTTTGCTGTGCAAAAGCTTTGAAGTTTCATTAGGTCCCATTTGTTTATTTTTGTTTTTATTTTCATTTCTCTAGGAGATGGGTCAAAAATGATCTTGCTGTGATTTATGTCATAGAGTGTTCTGCCTATGTTTTCCTCTAAGAGTTTGATAGTGTCTGGCCTTACATTTAGGTATTTAATCCATTTTGAGTTTATTCTTGTGTGTGGTGTTAAGGAGTGTTCTCATTTCATTGTTTTCCATGTAGCTGTCCAGTTTTCCCAGCACCACTTATTGAAGAGGCTGTCTTTTCTCCATTGTATATTCTTGCCTCCTTTATCAAAAATATTTCTGTTTTTGTGCCAGTACCATACTGTCTTGATTACTGTAGCTTTGTAGTATAGTCTGAAATCAGGGCACCTGATTCCTCCAGCTCCGTTTTTCTTTCTCAAGATTGCTTTGGCTATTCGGGGTCTTTTGTGTTTCCATATAAATTTTGATATTTTTTGTTCTAGTTCTTTGAAAAATGCCAGTGGTAGTTTTTATAGGAATTGCATTGAATCTGTAGATTGCTTTGGGTAGTAGAGTCATTTTCACAATGTTGATTCTTCCAATCCAAGAACATGGTATATCTCTCAATCTATTTGTATCATCTTTAATTTCTTTCACCAGTGTCTTATAGTTTTCTGCATACAGTTCTTTTGTCTCCTTAAGTAGGTTTATTTGTAGGTATTTTATTATTTTTGTTGCAATGATAAATGGGAGTGTTTCCTTAATTTCACTTTCGGATTTTTCATCATTACTTTTTAGGAATGCCAGAGATTTCTGTGCATTAATTTTGTATCCTGCTACTTTGCCAAATTCATTGATTAGCTCTAGTAGTTTTCTGGTAGCATCTTTAGGATTCTCTATTTATACTATCATGTCATCTGTAAACAGTGACAGCTTTACTTCTGCTTTTCCAATTTGGATTCCTTTTATTTCTTTTTCTTCTCTGATTAATGTGGCTAAGACTTCCAAAACAATGTTGAATAATAGTGATGAGAGTCGACAACCTTGTCTTGTTCCTGATCTTAGTGCAAATCGTTTCAATTCTTCACCATTGAGGACGATGTTGGCTGTGGGTTTGTCATATATGGCCTCCATTATGTTGAAGTAAGTTCCCTATATGCCTACTTTCTGGAGGGGTTTTATCATAAATGGGTGTTGAATTTTGTCGAAAGCCTTCTCTGCATCTACTGAGATGACTATATGGTTTTTCTCCTTCAGTTTGTTGATATGGTGTATCACGTTGATTGATTTGTGTATATTGAACAATCCTTGCATTCCTGGGGTAAACCCCACTTCATCATGGTGTATAATCCTTTTCATGTGCTGTTGATTCTGTTTGCTAGCATTTTGTTGAGGATTTTTTTAAAAATAAATTTATTTATTTATTTGGCTGTGTTGGGTCTTCATTTCTGTGCGAGGGCTTTCTCTAGTTGTGGCAAGCGGGGGCCACTCTTTATCGTGGTACTCAGGTCTCTAACTGTCACAGCCTCTCTTGTTCCAGAGCACAGACTCCAGACATACAGGCTCAGTAGTTGTGGCTCATGGGCACAGTTGCTCCGTGGCATGTGGGATCTTCCCAGACCAGGGCTCGAACCTGTATCCCCTGCATTGGCAGTCAGATTCTCAACCACTGCACCACCAGGGAAGCCCTTGATGAGGATTTTTGCATGTCTGTTCATCAGTCATGTTGGCCTGTGGTTTTCTTTCTTTGTGACATATTTGTCTGTTTTTGGTATCAGGGTGATTGTGGCCTCATTGAATGAGTTGGCAAATGTTCCCCCCTCTGCTATATTTTAGAAGATTTTGAGAAGGACAGGTGTTAGCTCTTCTCTAAATGTTTGACAGAATTCTCCTGTGAAGGAATCTGGTCCCGGGCTTTTGTTTGTTGGAAGAGTTTTAATCACAGTCTCAATCAGTGCTTGTGATTCGTCTGTTTATAGTTTCTATTTCTTCCTGGTTCAGCCTCGGGAGGTTGTGCTTTTCAAAGAGTTTGTCCATTTCTTCCAGGTTGTCCATTGTATTGGCATATAGTTGCTTGTAGTAATCTCTCATGATCCTTTGTATTTCTGCAGTGTCAGTTGTTACTTCTCCTTTTCAATATCTAATTCTATTTGAGTCTTCTCCCTTTTGTTCTTGATGAGTCTGCCTAATGATTTATCAATATTGTTTATCTTCTTGAAGAACCAGCTTTTAATTTTATTGATATTTGCTATTGTTTCCTTCATTTCTTTTTCATTTGTTTCTTATTTGATCTTTATGATTTCTTTCCTTCTGCTAACTTTGGCGTTTTTTTGTTCTTGTTTCTCTAATTGCTTTAGGTGTAAGTTTAGGTGGTTTATTTGAGATATTTCTTGTTTCTTGATGTAGGATTTTATTGCTATACACCTCCGTCTTAGAACTGCGTTTGATGCATCCCTTAGGTTTGTGGTTTTATTTTCATTGTCATTTGTTTCTAGGTATTTTTTGATTTCCTCTTTGATTTCTTCAGTGATCTCTTGGTTATTAAATAGTGTATTGTTTAGCCTCCATGTGTTTGTATGTCTTACAGATTTTTTCCTGTAATTGATATCTAGTCTCATAGTGTTGTGGTCAGAAAAGATACTTGATATGATTTCAATTTTCTTACATTTACCAAGGCTTGATTTGTGACCCAAGATATGATTTATCCTGGAAAAAGTTCCACGAGCACTTGAGAAGAAAGTGTATTCTGTTGTTTTTGGATGGAATGTCCTATAAATATCAATTAAGCCCATCTTGTTTAATGTATTATTTAAAGCTTGTGTTTCCTTATTTATTTTCATTTTGGATGATCTGTCCATTGGTGAAAGTGGGTGTTAAAGTCCCCTATGATGATTGTGTTACTGTCAATTTCCCATTTTATGGCTGTTAGTATTTGACTTGTATATTGAGGTGCTCCTATGTTGGGTGCATAAATGTTTACAATTGTTATATCTTCTTCTTGGTTTGATCCCTTGATCATTATGTCATGTCTTTCTTTGTTCTTGTAATAGTCTTTGTTTTAAAGTCTATTTTGTCTTTTATGAGAATTACTACTCCAGCTTTCTTTTTTTTTTTTTTGGTGGTGGTACGCGGGCCTCTCACTGTCTTGGCCTCTCCTGTTGCGGAGCACAGGCTCCGGACACGCAGGCTCAGCAGCCATGGCTCATGGGCCCAGCCACTCCATGGCATGTGGGATCTTTCTGGACTGGGGCACGAACCCGTTTCCCCTGCATCGGCAAGCAGACTCACAACCACTGCGCCACCAGGGAAGCCCTCCAGCTTTCTTTTGATTTCCATTTGCATGGAATATCTTTTTCCATCCCCTCACTTTCAGTCTGTATGTGTCCCTAGGTCTGAAGTGGGTCTCTTGTAGACAGCATATATACGGGGCTTGTTTTTATATCCATTTAACCAGTCTATGTCTTTTGGTGGGGGCATTTAATCCATTTACATTTAAGGTAATTATCATAACATAATTTAAGTTAACATATGTATGTTCCTCGTACCATTTTCTTAATTGTTTTGGGTTTGTTATTGTAGGTCTTTTCCTTTTCTTGTGTTTCCTGCCTAGAGAAGTTCCTTAACATTTGCTGTAAAGCTGGTTTGGTGGTGCTGAATTCTCTTAACTTTTGCTTGTCTGTAAAGGTTTTAATTTCTCCATCGAATCTGAATGAGATCCTTGCTGGGTAGAGTAATCTTGGTTGTAGGTTTTTCCATTTCAACCCTTTTAATATGTCCTGCCACTTCCTTCTGGTTTACCGAGTTTCTGCTGAAACACCAGCTGTTAACCTTATGGAGATTTCATTGTATGTTATTTGTTGCTTTTCCCTTGCTGCTTTTAATATTTTTTCTTTGTATTTTAATTTTTGATAGTTTGATTACTATGTGTCTTGGCATGTTTCTCCTTGGATTTTTCCTGTATGGGACTCTCTGCACTTCCTAGACTTGACTGACTTTACCCATATTTACTTCTTTACCCATATTAGGGAAGTTTTCAACTACAACCTCTTCAAATATTTTCTCAGTCCCCTTTTTTTTTCTCTTCCTCTTCTGGGACCCCTATAATTCAAATATAGTAGTATTTATTTCCACTATTTATCTTCCAGGTCATTTATCCATTCTTCTGCCTCAGTTATTCCACTATTGATTCCTTCTAGAGAATTTTTGATTTCATTTATTGTGTTGTTCATCATTGTTTATTTGTCCTTTTGTTCTTCTAGGTCCCTGTTAAATGTTTCTTTTATTTTCTCTATTCTATTTCCAACATTTTGGATCATCTTTACTATCATTACTCTCATTTCTTTTTCAGGGAGACTGCCTATTTCCTCTTCATTTGTTTGGTCTGGTGGGTTCTTATCTTGCTCCTTTATCTGCTGTATATTTCTCTGTCTTTTCATTTTGCTTAACTTACTGTGTTTTGGGTCTCTGTTTCGCAGGCTGCAGGTTTGTAGTTCCCATTGTTTTTGGTGTCTGCCCCCTGTGGCTAAGGTTGGTTCAGTGGGTTGTGTAGACTTTCTGGTGGAGGGGACTGGTGCCTGTGTTCTAGAGGGCGAGGCAGGAAAACGTCTTTCTGGCGGGCAGACCACATCCGGTGGTGTGTTTTGGGGTGTCTGTGACCTTATTTTTAATTTAGGCAGCCTCTCTGCTAGTGGGTTGGGTTGTGTTCCTGTTTTGCTAGTCATTTGGCATAGGGTGTCCAGCACTGTAGCTTGATGGTCATTGAGTGGAGCTGGGTCTTGGCGTTGAGATGGAGATCTCTGGGAGATTTTTGCCATTTGATGTTACGTGGAGCTGGGAGTTCTCTGGTGGACCAATGTCCTACACTCAGCTCTCCCACATCAGAGGCACAGGCCTGACACCTGGCTGGAGCACCAAGACCCTGTCATCCACATGGCTCACAATAAAAGGGAGAAAGAAAGAAAGAAAGAAAAGAAAGAAAGAAAGAAAGAAAGAAAGAAAGAAAGAAAGAAATATATATATATAAATAAAATAAAATAAAGTTATTAAAATAAAAAATAATTATTAAAAAATTTTTAAGTAATAAAAAATAAAAAAGAATGAAAGAAAGAAAGAAGAGAACAACTGAACCAAAAATGAAATCCACCAATGATAACAAGTGCTAAAAACTATACTAAAAAAAAAAAAATGTGGAAAGACGGAACCCTAGGACAAATGGTAAAAGTAAAGCTATAGAGATAGAACCACACACAGAAGCATATACATACACAGTCACAAAAAGAGAAAAAGGAAAAATATATATATATCATTGCTCCCAAAGTCTACCTCGTAATTTGGGATGATTCGTTGTCTATTCAGATGTTCCACAGATGCAGGGTAGATCAAGTTGATTGAGGAGATTTAATCCGCTGCTCCTGAGTGCTGCTGGGAGAGATTTCTCTTTCTCCTCTTTGTTCGCACAGCTCCTGGGGTTCATCTTTGGATTTGCACCCGCCTCTAAGTGTAGTTCGCTGAGGGCATCTGTTTCTTGCTCAGACAGGGCAGGGATAAAGGAGCAGCTGATTTGGGGGCTCGGGCTCACTCAGGCCGGGGGGGAAGGAGGGGTACAGATGCAGGGCAAGCCTGTGGCGGCAGAGGCCGGCGTGACGTTGCAGCAGACTGAGGCGCGCTGTGAGTTCTCCCGGGGATGTTGTCCCTGGATCATGGGACCCTGGCAGTGGCGGGCTGTACAGGCTCCCGGGAGGGGCGGTGTGGATAGTGACCTGTGCTTGCACACAGGCTTCTTGGTGGCTGCAGCAGCAGCCTTGACGTCTCATACCCGTCTCTGGGGTCTGCGCTGATAGCCGCGGCTCACACCCATCTCTGGAGCTCGTTTAGGTGGTGCTCTGAATCCCCTCTCCTCGCTCACCCTGAAACAATGGTCTCTTGCTTCTTTGGCAGCTCCAGACATTTTCCTGGACTCCCTCCCGGCTAGCTGTGGTGCACTAGCCCCCTTCAGGCTGTGTTCACGCAGCCAACCCCAGTCCTCTCCCTGGGATCCAACTGAAAGCCGAGCCTCAGCTCCCAGCCCCCGCCCGCCCCGGCGGGTGAGCAGACAAGCCTCTCGGGCTGGTGAGTGCTGGTCGGCACCGATCCTCTGTGCGGGAATCTCTCCGCTCTGCCCTCCACACCCTGTTGCTGCGCTCTTCTCCGTGCCTCCGAAGCTCCCCCCTCCGCCACCCGTAGTCTCCGCCCGAGAAGGGGCTTCTAGCGTGTGGGAACCTTTCCTCCTTCACAGCTCCCTCCCACTGGTGCAGGTCCTGTCCCTATTCCTTTGTCTCTGTTTTTTTTCTTTTTTCTTTTGCCCTACCCAGGTACGTGGGGAGTTTCTTGCATTTTGGGAGGTCTGAGGTCTTCTGCTAGCGTTCAGTAGGTGCTCTATAGGAGCTGTTCCACGTGTAGATGTATTTTTAATGTATTTGTTGGGAGGAAGGTGATCTCTACGTCTTACTCGTCCTCCATCTTGAAGCTCCTTCCTCCTATAGTTGTTAAATTAGCAGATGAAAATGTATTCAACATCTTTATTCATCATGGAAATAAAAATTAAAACCACAATGAAATATCATACCCACTAGAATGGCCAAAGTAAAGACAAAACCAGATGACTGTGAGGATGCAGAGAAACTGGATAATTCACACATCGCTGTTGGTAATGAAAATGGTACAGCCATTCTGGAAAATAGTTTGGCAGTTTTTTTTTTTTTTAAGTTAAACATGTAATGACCCCACAGTTGCACTCTTGTACATTTATCCCAGAGAAATGGAAACTTATGTTCACACAAAAACCTGTATGCAAATGCTCAGAGTAGCTTTTTTTTTCATGGTATACAAGAATTGCAGTCCAGACATCCTTCAGCTGATGAATAGTGAAACAAAATCTGGTACCTAAACACATGGAATACTACTTAGCAATAAAAAGAAATGAGTACTGATATGCACAACAGAGAATTATGCTGACTGAAAATAGCCAATCCCATAAATCAATAATACCATTAATTCTATTTATATAACATTTTCAAATGACAACGTTCCAAAATGTTGAGAAATTGGTCTTTGCCAGAGCTTAGGGAGGTGGACAGGGTGGGAGGAGGAAGTTGCATTAATAAAAGGGCAACATGAAAGATACTTGTAGTAATTGAACAGGTCAGTATTTTGACTGTGATGGTGGAAACATAGACCTACACATATCGTAAAGTTGTGTAGAATTACATTTACACACTCACACTGCCCCACAGAAACATACATGAGTATGTGTAAAACTGAGAAAATGTAAAGAAAATTGGTGGATTATATCAATGCCAATATCTTGGTTGTGACATTGCACAACATTGCACATTTAAATGTTAACGTTGGGGGAAACTGAGCAAAATGTTCATAGGATCTGTATTCTAGTATTATTTTTACAGCTGCATGTTAATCCACAGAGACCTCAATAAAAATTTCAATTAAAAATGGTAAAATAAGGGTCTTTTACTTTATATAATATTGAATAAATGAAACCATCAAATAATTATAATTTTGTGAGACAGTCTCCCTACAAGATTATTGATACTTGACAATAGAGAACCGCATTCATATATCCATTTTATAAGGCTAAAGCTGGTATCAAATTGGAAGATGGATTTGGAAGTATTGATATGCAACATACATGTGTTCTGGAAGAGTAGGAAGAGACAGTGTTTAGGATAAAGAGGCAAAGTATGTCAAGTGAATCACTGAGAAATATTTAGGGCAATGACTCTGAAACTTTACTGTGCTTACAAATTACTTGGAGAACTTGTTAAATACTCAGATGCCAAGATACAACCCAGAGGTCCTGATTCAGTAGATCTGGAAAGGGGTTCTGGCATCATCCCAGGTGATCTTGATGGTATCAGTTCACAGACAATAATTTAAAAATCACTTATTTACAGATAATTCTTTGCAAGACAATAAGTTATGTGTTCTTTTTTTTTTTTGCGGTACGCGGGCCTCTCACTGTTGTGGCCTCTCCCGTTGCGGAGCACAGGCTCCGGACGCGCAGGCTCAGCGGCCATGGCTCACGGGCCCAGCCGCTCCGCGGCACGTGGGATCCTCCCAGACCGGGGCGCGAACCCGGTTCCCCTGCATCGGCAGGCGGACGCGCAACCACTGCGCCACCAGGGAAGCCCCAAGTTATGTGTTCTTTAAGTATATAGAAACATATTGATGATTACTACCATCAGTGACTTTAGTATCAACATAAAACTGAAAATTTAATTGAAAGAAATTGAGAATTTAACCACATGTTATATGAGTGAATAGATAGAATATAATTTCTACTTACTGCATGAGAACAAAATGAAAGACTACATATTCATATTAGAAACATTTTTGTTTTTATGAATTTAAAATGGTTTTCTCTGTCCAGGAGAGCATGTAATTTTATAGAGTGGTGTCATGAAAATATGATTGTTTGATAAATAATCAGATAGTGATTCTGAAAAATATGAATATTATAGTGGTTGGTAGGGTTGATTTATTTCTTATGACTATTTTCTAGATCAGAGTCTTAAGTAATCAGTAGACTTGTTATATATACAAAATAAGCACAGTACAATAATAGACAAGGGAAGTAGATTTTTTTTCTATTTTTCAGAATTTTATATGTTTTTATGCACTTAAGTTTACTTTTGAATATAGATACGTCTATTTGACTTTCTATTAGCAGCAACTATCATTATAATACTGAATAATAAACATCTTCAAATAAAGTGGCTTACATTTATTCTAATGTTTATGGGTTGCAAGTGATTTAGGATGGTCTCAACCTGGGCAGATCTGCTTCAGGATGCTGATAAGTGGATAGACTAGGATAAATCTTCACATGTCTCATTTTAGGATTCAGTCTGAAAACACAGAGTATGTTGCTCTCATGAAGCATAAGAAGGATAAGGCATAAAAAATATAAGAGGGTAAGCCAACCACACAAACACTTTTTAAGCATCTGTTCCCTTCAGTTCTGCTAACATCTCATTGTCCAAAGTGAGTAACGTGGCCCAACCCAAAGTCATGGAGTGAGGCCATTCACTTCAACTACAATGATGCTACGGCAAAGGTGAGGATGTACATACCACTCTCCCAGGAAGCATAAAATTGAGTGGAATCATTAACTCATTGACTCCAATGATCAGATTCTTTGTGAACAATATTACCTTTTAGAGGTAGTTTATTTGGGAATTGTAAGAGATACCATATTTATTTCCATTCTATATTAACATTACATATAATTTTTATAATTACAATAGTTCTTTAAAAATCTTAATTTTAACTAAAATCAACTTTGTGCTTCTTACTACACTGCATCTTTCATCTATGGAATATTTGCCTTCTATAATAATATTTGTATCAGTTATTTTTTGCAATGTAACACATCATCCCAAAATTAATGGCTTAAACCAACAATTTTTTATTTGCTTACTCTTTTGCAGGTCAACCATTTGGGCTGTACTCAGCTAAAATATCTTGCCCCTGTAGGACCATGATAGCTGAGGAGTTTAGGAAGTCTGGATCATTTTATCCACATGGTCTTGTTACCGAGTCTAAGTTCTAAGTTCATACTGCTTGCAGCATGACAAGCCAATAAATCGAGAGACAAAGTGTTGGAGCAAGGAATAGTGACTTTATTCAGGAAGCCAGCAGATTGAGAATATGGCATACTAGTGTCCCAGAGAGCCATCTAACCTGGGTTAGAATTCAAAAAGGAAAGGCATGTGGCTGGTTGTTGCAAACTTCTTGGTGCCCTCCAGATCCCAGAGGGGATGTGATGATCCTTTGTTCTTGCACCTGTCCAGATAGGTCTGGTCATGATGTTCTATGAACCTTCAACAAAACAAACGTTATTTTCTCTTCTGTAACTTTTTATCTCTGTGTAAATGAAAGGTCAAGCTTGGGAGGCAGAGCCTTGAGAAAGAGCTATTATGTATATTTCAGGATACAGGCAACATTCCTTTACAAATGTGCAGAGCCAGCACGACTAAGCACAGGCAACAGAGCACAAAGGTTAGAGCTAAAGGAATAGATCCAATATGGAGTCAGGTTTGTTATTCTCTGTTACAGTCTCTCCTCCTCAAGGAGTCTAAGCTAGACTTGTGCTCCAGGCAGCCGTGTTCCAAAAAGACAAGTGCAGAAAATTCAGGACACTCTGAGACCTCAGATCAGAATTCACAGTGATACTTCCAGTACATTTTATTGGTCAAAGCAAGTTATAAGGCCATTCTAGATGTAAGAGGTGGAGAATGAACAGTGATGTTCTCTTGTATTAATGTACTGATATAAACTAGATGATTTTGATAAACTAAGTCTATCAAATGTCTTTATGTTTAATAATTTTTCAGGCTTCTTGAGCTGGCATAATGTTGAAATGCTACATTATTCAAATTTGCAAAAGTAAACTTTTTTCTAAACTTTACACCTAGAGCTGGGTCTTTGATCAGAGATATCTAAATCATTTTAATCATGCCCCACTATCAAATTATTTTTGACGTTTATCACGAACAAAATACATAAATTTATTTAAGAAATATATACTACCAGTAAGGAATATGTAAAATGGCAGGAAAGTTTTCTTCCTTTCAAATTAATAAAATGTTTAGAAAAATTTGAAAATTTTCATACCACCTCAATTGATTCTTCTGTTCATCCCTAGGGAGACTACTATGTTAGAGTATCAGGTAGCTTTCCTAAGAAGCTAATTCTCATCTTCATTGGATGTATTATTCTGGATAAGCTACCTATGATTAACAGTGAATCTAAAAATATCTGATACTTAATACAATACAATTTTTCTAATTTACATAGTAATACTAGTAATTGGCTGTTGGTCTATGTAATAATTACAAGATCCAGGCTACTTTTGTTTTATTGTTCTGTCTCCTTTCAGGTCTTCTGAACTACTCTTGAGTACTCTCCAGTGGATGAATTAAGGGGAAAAAAAAAAAAAGATACTCATAATGGAGATGGTTCAGGTCTGGAAGTAGCACATTTGCCTTGTTTCCATATTCCACTGGCAAGAATTAATTTACATGGATACATCTAAATGCAAGGGAGGCTGAGAAATGTGGTCCAGCTATATACCAGGAGGAAAAGGAAATGGACTTTGGTGAACACATCACATTCTCTGCCACAGTGGAAAATAAGTAGAAAATGGTCCTCTACTCTCTTACTTAGTAATTAATGATTTGCAAAGCTATTGCTATGTCCTTGATTTTTGTCTGTCTGACTATTCAACTCAATAGTAGAATTTTTTTTAGAGATGAGGCAGGATATAAGTCTAGCCGCAAAGAATTCCCTTCCATGTATGTTTCCTGGGACTTGTTAAAACAGACCCCAGCTGCTACTCTTTAGACTATAAAGTAAGTTTCTCACTAATTCTGCCCTTTTAGCAGCTGACAGACAATTTGACTGCTTGGAAAACACACTGGGTTTTTATGACCCACAAATAAGTAATCATAACCAGCCATAAGTAAAACCACAAAGCATAAATTGATGGAACTTATACAATTTTAACCTACAATATTAGAGGTTACATTTTGGAACTACAAAGTCCCTTTTAACATTTCAGAATTGTCTACAGAAGTGCACTGGGTTTTACTTTCATATTAAAAAAATGCATAGTTTTACTAAAATTGTTAATTATTTTCTCTTTAACTTTTAACTTCTTTTTGCAAATATTGTTTTATTTTTGGATCATATTATATATTGGGAGTCTGTGTTAGTATTAAAATATTTAATTCACATCTAAACATTTTAGGAGCTATTTCAGAGAAGAATATATTAACACAAAAATTCACTTTCCTATTTTCTGTCCAAGGACTTTGTTATTTCACCTATTATCATTAAGACAAGGAAGTCAAATATTTTGTAGGTTTATATATTTTATATATATATATATATATATATATATACACACACATATATACATATATATGAATTGTCTACCCCCAATATTCATATGTTGAGTTCTAACCCCTATTACCTCAAAATGTGACTGCTTTGGGAGATTGGGCCTTCAAAAGGGTGATTAAGTTACAATGAAGCTGTTAGGGTAGACCCTAATCCAATATGACTAGTGTTCTTATGAGAAGGGGAAACTTGGACATACAAAGAAACACCGAGATGAACACACACAGAAGATGAGGACATAGCAAGAAATCCACATCTACAAATGAAGCAGAAAGGCCTCAGAAGAAAATAAACCTGCCAACACCTTAATCTTGGACTTCCAGCCACCAGATCTGTGAGCAAAGAAATTTCAGTTAAGCCACCCTGTTTGTAGTATTTTGTTATGGCCACTGTAGGAAACTACTAGTAATAATATATGCTAATACATTATACACAGACACACACACACACTATAGATGGAGACAGAGAGTCTATGTATAAGAAAGAAAGCAGTGTTAAATATAAAAAAAAAAATTAGTAGCTGAAGGCCAGTTCATTTTTGCAATACATTTTGAATATTAAATGTTTGAAAATTATATTAAATTGTATTACCTAATGACTAAAGTTAGAAAAAAGTTGTTTAGTTACGTGTCAAAGAAGAAATGAGGAAATTTAATGAGATATCTAACATTATCATAGACGTACAAAACTATGGAATTCACAATATTTTTCAGAGCAAACTGTTACTGAGTAGCTACATGTTCAACATAACAGAAAATGAAAAAAAAATAAAATGCAAATTTTGTAGGGTTTATATTGCTAATCCAATTCTAAGTCTTGCACAGTATTTAGAATGAACTTCACATATATAGCTGAAAGTAGTCTTATAAAAACAAACACATCATTGAGAAAGAATAAGCTATTCAGATATCCATTTCTCTAGAGACTTGTGACCCTTCCGGTTAATCAAATTTATACGCTGTCTACTCAAATGTCACCTATCCATAGAGACTTTGCCTGTGCATCCCATCAAAGCTCCATCTTCATTCACTCTCTATTCCCATATTGTGTTTATTTATTTCAGTATAATTTATCTGACAATATGTTTTATGTTTGTTTAATATTTGTCTCCCACACTAAAGGAAGGTGAAGATTTTGTGAAAATAAACTTAACCTCTAAAAATATTTCTAACACATAGGAAATGTTCACTAAATATTTACTGATAGATTAGTGATCAAATCAGTATTTATTCATTGTTCCCTAGGCTTATTTAAGTCAATATATTTGTGATTGTTACAGAGTTTCGTAACTAAGCCCTACCTGAATCATGGATATCACAATCTAACTGGGAAGATGAAAAGATGAATAAATAGAAGATAACTCAATTTTCAAAAAGTGTGCTGTCCACAGCCACTGTGGAAAATAGTATGGTAATTCCTGAAATATTAAAAATATAATGTATGATCCAACAATTCCACTTCTGGGTTTATTCTCAAAAGAAAGCAGGAACTCAAAGAGCTATTTGTACACACGTGTTCATAGCAGCATTATTGACAAGAGCCAAAAGGTAGATGCTACATAAGTGTCCACTGACAGATGAATGGATAAACAAAATGATATATACATACAATGGGATATTTTTCAGCCTTAAAAAGGGAAGGTGATTCTGACACATGCTGTGGTATGGATGAAACTTGAGGACATTATTCTAAGTGAAATAAGCCAGTCACGAAAAAATAAATACCGTATGATTGCACTTATGTGAGATATTTAAAATAGTCAAACTCAAAGAACTGGAAAGTAGAATGGAGGTTGCCAGGGGT
Organism: Physeter macrocephalus; assembly: GCF_002837175.3. Classification (NCBI taxonomy): domain Eukaryota; kingdom Metazoa; phylum Chordata; class Mammalia; order Artiodactyla; family Physeteridae; genus Physeter; species Physeter macrocephalus. Next base: position 114,667,031 of record NC_041217.1, read on the forward strand.
TGAAAGGAGAGAGAAATGGGTAACTGTTGTTTAATGGGTACAAAGTTCAGTTTTATAAGATGAAAAAGTTATGGAGATTGATTGCACAATTATGTGAATATGTATACTTAATACTACTGGATTGTAGAGTAAATGGTTAAGATGGTGATTTTATGTCATATGTATTTTATCACAATTTTTAAAAAACATATGCTATCCAAAACTGAATCTACATAGTTCTTAAAATCTGGATTTCCCTTTGATATTTGCTTTTAAAGAAAAGTGTGGAAATAAATATTATATAAACATAATACATTACCTCATTATAGTGTCTACATTAAGACCCAAGAATATCAACAGTTTTCATATCATCTCTAGTGGATATGGTTTCAATACAAAGGGAAGGATGAAGTTGAATGATTCAGTAAAAACACATTTTATATATTATTAAAATAACCATATTTAATAAAAGACTACTAAGTTTGATTTTTAAAAAATTACATGGGTAGGTGAGTAAAGTAAGGCCAGGTGTGGTAAAGTTATTTGAGACAGATCTTAATAGCTAGTTCTACAAAATCACAAATCTCTCAACTATTTTATCATTAACTAATAAAGCAAGAATTAGGAGTTCATACCTATTAATTTAATCTGTATTTGAGATTTATAGTTTTCTTAGTAATATTTCTACAATCACTATAAAATGTTTGTTTTTCAGTCTATAACCAGAATGTTAGCTTACTGGAATTTAAGACAAACTCTAAACTACTGCCAGATATATTGATAGTCCCATCATGGAGTCATTGAAGTTAAAAAGAATTTTCATGTAATTGCCTATCTATAATAATAATAAAAAAATTAATAATAATAAAATAGATCTGAAATATAATCCTTGTCACTGTCAGAGTTCTAAGTAATAGTATTTAAATCATTTTCACAATAAATTATGTATTATGTATTGTTTTCCTCTTAAGTAAATTCAAATATTTGAATATTATCTCACAAAAAAGTATATCTTACAGATTATACATTTTGTTATTCTACTGTTTTCAATGGATATTTTGTTGTTTTTGTTCATCATTTAAAATCTGTATGAAGAAAGCTAATTAGAGATTTATCTAGAGAACAAATAAGTGTAACTAAAATATACACTGTCATGTGAATATATAATGGAATTGCTTATGGAAGGAGGCCAAGTCATGGGCTCAGTCTTCGAGCCTCGAATCTGTCCTATTAGACTGTAGTCGTCTCCGGCGTAAGATCTACACCTATAATGAGACCTTTGCCTTTGAATTAAGAGATAGAGGATCCAGCTTCAATTCAGAACTCTCCAAGGCTTTCTCTGCTTTTATCTCGATTCTTTAGAAAATTCATAGGAGAACACTCTGAAGAAGGACAACCCTATGAAAATGTGTGTGTTCTCTGGGAGAAGAATTTGGATTCTTAAGTTTTTGTTAGCACAATCAATTATTGCAAAATTGTTATGACCTTTTGAAAACTGCTAGGCCAAATGCAAAGTAAAATCTTCCCTAAACAGTTTTTGAAAATACCAGGCACATTTGGCAAGTGGAAACCTCTCCCTTCTTTTCAGACCTTCAATAAAAATAAAAATAGTGTCTTCTTAATGAGGCCTTATGTTTTCTGATGACTACAGAAGTTATAATACGTGAATCAAGTAAATTGTGATAACAGGAGAGAAAAATAAATCAGCCTAGGGCCCGAAAATATTTTTTTTGAGTCAGTGTTAATTTATTGAATTATATTCTGAAGAAATATAAATTCATTTATTTTTCAGATTGATTCTTCTTTATTTTTTTTTACATCTTTATTGGAGTATACTTGCTTTACAATGGTGTGCTAGTTTCTGCTTTGTAACAAAGTGAATCAGTTATACACATATATATGTACCCATATCTCTTCCCTCTTGCATCTTCCTCCCTCTCACCCTCCCTATCCCACCCCTCTAGGTGATCACAAAGCACCAAGCTGATCTCCCTGTGCTATGTGGCTGCTTCCCACTAGCTATCTATTTTACATTTGGTAGTGTATATATGTCCAAGCCACTCTCTCATTTTGCCACAGCTTACCCTTCCCCCTCCCCATATCCTCAAGTCCATTCTCTAGTAGGTCTGTGTCTTTATTTCTGTCTTACCACTAGGTTCTTCATGACATTTTTTTTTCTTTCCTCCACACTCTCTCCAGCATTTATTGGTTCTAGATTTTTTGATTATGGCCATTCTGATCGGTATGAGATGATTTCTCATTGTAGTTTTGATTTGCATTTCTCTAATGATTTATGATGTTGAGCAATTCTTTCATGTGTTTGTTGGCAATCTGTATATCTTCTTTGGAGAAATGTCTATTTAGGTCTTCTGCCCATTTTTGGATTGGGTTGTTTGTTTTTTCTTATTGAGCTGCATGTGTTGCTTGTAAATTTTGGAGATTAATCCTTTGTTAGTTGCTTCATTTGCAAATATTTTTCTCTCATTCTGAGGGTTGTCCTTTGGTCTTGTTTATGGTTTCCTTTGCTGTGCAAAAGCTGTGAAGTTTCATTAGGTTCCATTTGTTTAGTTTTGTTTTTATTTCCATTTCTCTAGGAGGTGGGTCAAAAATGATCTTGCTGTGATTTATGTCATAGAGTGTTCTGCCTATGTTTTCCTCTAAGAGTTTGATAGTTTCTGGCCTTACATTTAGGTGTTTAATCCATTTTGAGCTTATTTCTGTGTATGGTGTTAGGGAGTGTTCTAATCTCATACTTCTACATGTACCTGTCCAGTTTTCCCAGCACCACTTATTGAAGAGGCTGTCCTTTCTCCACTGTACATTCCTGCCTCCTTTATCAAAGATAAGGTGACCATATGTGCATGAGTTTATCTCTGGCCTTTTATCCTGTTCCATTGATCTATATTTCTGTTTTTGTGCCAGTACCATTTCAAAATCAATGCCAGTCCTCACTTACTGAGTTTGGAGAGTATTGTCTTTGCTCCTTCTCATGTTTTCTGTTTTATCCTTCTTACTGATGAATAAATAACATCAACAGCAAGAGCAGAAAAAACTTAGAGAAGACAGAACAAGAGGAAGGAAAAATAGCTAAATACAGCTCTTAAGATAGATTGACTCACTCAGCAACCTCGCCATATGCTCAAATTAAGCCCCTGAAATAACAACAGAGTTCCAAAATAATAGATAATGTTACCCCCTAGTTTGGAGCATAGCAACAGAAAGCTACAAAGATAATGAGCTTCACTATTGAGATATGTTTTTCTTTTTTTTTTTTTCGGTATGCGGGCCTCTCACTGTTGTGGCCTCTCCCGTTGCGGAGCACAGGCTCTGGACGCACAGGCTCAGCGGCCATGGCTTGTGGGCCTAGCTGCTCTGTGGCATGTGGGATCTTCCTGGACCAGGACACGAACCCGTGTCCCCTGCATCGGCAGGGGACTCTCAACCACTGCACCACCAGGGAAGCCCCTTGAGATATCTTAATGGGAGTATTGTGTATTATCCAAAAGTTATGATTTATGTATTGATTACAGTATATAGAGAGATTATAATATAGGTATACAGATAGTATACAAGTAGGTACACATGGTATACATACAGATTAAACATTTTGAACATAACTAATAATAAGGGGAATTTACAGAGTAACTCATTATATAGACACATAAATGTGCACACATACACACTACTGAAAAAAATAGCTCATGTTTGTTTTTATGCTAAATAAGGACAATGCAGTCTGATCTTTTCTCTGCTCTTCTCTTTAATTTTTTTAATGTTGATATAGATCTACTAAATAATTTCACAGTCCATTAATAGATCGCCACAGTAGTATGAAAAAAAAAATGTATTCACATTTACGTGAACCAAATATATTTTCCCCCACTAAATCACTTTTAAATCACTTTCAATTTATTATGAAATTACGAGGAATAAATTGCCTGATATTAAAATGTTATTCAAAATAATTTATTATGTTATTATTTTTACCTTCCCAATTCTACCTAATTAAGATTTCATATCATCTATGTACCGTTCTATATATCCACAATTGGAATCCTTGCCTCACTAAAATTCACAAGTAGTACAGTGGGCTTTTCTCTTCCACTTAGCACTTAAAGATCTAGCTTTTAATAAAGTAACAGGTGTACTTGTCTTCTTCATCAGATTGTAAGCTCTTTAGGACTTAATATACATTGTGTAACTCAATTTTGTATTCCTTATAGTACTAACATGGTGATCTCCATGTAAGAACTTAACAAATGTTTATTGAATTAAATTTAGGAGAAGAAAAGAACAAAGGATGAATAGTCATTTAGGTATTTCAGAAAGTTATGATAGGTAAGAGTAAAACATCAGAATTAGGATTTGAATTCTATGTCATTTCCATCTTTCTCCATTTCAAGCACCAATAAAATGTTTTGTTTGTGAAGATTTTTTTAAAATTTCATATGTAAACACACTTTTAAATTCTTCATCATAGTAATTCAAAACTTTCTAACATACTGCTTCCTTAGTCCTACTTCTACATGATTCACCTGTACACTCACAAAATTTAGTTCTTTTTTTTTCAACAACATCTGATTCTCCTCTTACTGTTACTGTCCTGTGCACACGGTACCTGCTTTTCCTGTCTTTTCTATCTGCCTCTAATGTATATCTGACATCTGTTTCCTTGGTTTCAAGTAAAAACTGATTATGCAAGTATTATCTAGTTACATTGAGCTCAAATATTGAAGAAATAGATTTGTAACTATGAAAATGCCCACATACAATCAACTTATTTACAAAGCAATTTGATCTTCCAATTACACAACATTTTAACACAAACTGAGAGATGACAGAATGGTTTAAGTAATCAAATATGTTCTGAATTTGCTTTATATGTTTGTTTTTACTGACCTGTATTATCAGGTAGAATCTGTGACTATTTTGGTTATGTTGATTGACATGGTTGATTCACTTTGGGAGCCAAGCCAAGTCACACCCTTAATCTCTAACAGACAATTGTGTGCACAACAGGGTGAACTCACCTGACATCCAACCCTAAATAATAGAAGGTGAGTTATGAGAGAATTATGTTAGGCATCCCAACTAATTTTAAAAGAAAAGACATGGGAGGGATCAATGTCTAAAATACAAAAAGAAAAAAAAATAATAACAGAAGATGAGCCTTTAAATTTGACCCATGAAAACAGGAACACTTATTTAGGGAAAAGTTGGTGTTAAGTGAAAAGCATTAAGGGAGGGATGTAGCATCATTCAAGAGTTAATCAGGAGAAAAGAAATCTATCTACTACAAGTAGAAAGGGGACTTAATATAGGAAATAATATGCTTAAACATTTTGGGAGGGACTGGAGAACTAAAAATCTGGATGGGATCTGACTGGAAATCCAGCTGTGGTCCAAGGAAATAGAAGGTTGCAGTTGTCACCTAACTGTTAGAAACCTACAGAAAATTGTGCTGACATCATAACAGCTCAATCATACATCACCTTCAGGGAAAGAAATGTAGTCAAACTAAAAACTCTCATCTGTCCAGATAATTTCCACCTCTTTTAGAAAAAAAAAAGAATGTTTTTACCCCATCTTTCTGTCTTCGAAGTATCTCATAAGTACATTTCATATTTAGCAGAACCTAAACCATATCAGCAATCCTGCAGAAAATCGGAGGTGGAGGGCAGTTAAGTAAACAAAGGCCAGTGGTAGACAGCATACACAAGTGGCCTGTTGGTAAAAACTCACAGAGATAAAACAGTAGCAGATAGGCAAGGCCCCTCTTGTTATGACATTCTAGGTACAGTATACAGAAATCAAGCATGGGCAAACATCAGATTTTAAAGACCGGGCTCTGAAACTTGAGTTATGGGGAATTTATTATAGACTTCTGATTAGGAAAGCAGTGGCAGAATCAGGGACAGGGATACAACAGCAATATGATGTGTCACAATCTTGACTGTAGTCAGATCGTCTTAACTCAGCATACATAGAATTGGAAACACCAACCCTTCCTCTGTGGTTCAGGAAGATGTGCAATTGTGATTGCAGTTATGAAACTTGTTGAATGAATGGCATTACTCATATCTTATCATGATTGGGTGAGTACTAGCCCCCTTCCTGATATAACTAAGGGAGGGGCTGAAGTTCAAGTACTTCAGTTGAACAAGACTGAGTGCTTTAATTATTGGAGGGTAACTAGTTTCCCTAAAATCAACGCTTTTCATGTTTTGGACAAGTTAACCTTTACTGTTCTCTTCTACTTACAATTCTGCATCCCTTTTATCCTTAGCCAAAATCTCATTATTGGTGCAGTAGCAGATTGAAATTTTCATTATTGAAGGTAGCATTATTATGCAAGTAAATTATTTAAATATATTACTTCCAAATCTTCACTCCCGTTCTGCTTTAGAACTATGCATTTACCCACTTTGCCATGTAACTTTTTACTTCTCACTAGGCAAAGTATATTTTCTTGCTCTTTAGATGTTGGACTTGGCCATATGACTTGTTTTGACCTGTAACATGTTACCAAATGTGATGTGATCATGAGTCTTAGATATGATTTGCTCTCTGTGTTCTGAAAGAAGAAGGGCATGTTCCAGGGAAGGATCATGTATCTCTTCAGCCTAGTTTCAGAAAAGTCATGGAGAAGACCTGAACCAATCCAGAAACAAGATCCAGGCTTGTTCAGTTGAGTTTAGTCCAGATAAGCCTAACTTTAGCTGATTTACATGCCAGTAAACATTTAAATGTGACAATGTTTGTTTTGTTAGCCACTGAAATTCTGAGGTTTTGTTGTTGTTGATATGGTTTTATTGTTACATCGCAAAATTTAATACAGTTTTTCTTGATTGCACTGGCTACTGTAGTCTTCAACTATCTTTACTTGTGTTCTTCCTTTGGGAATGGTAACAGAGGTATCATTAGAGAAGTCTTTTGATACCTGACTGAGTTCTTCCTGCTACCATTGTATAATAGCAACCTTTTTTTCCCTTGATAATAAGGATTAATCCCTTCAATCAGTAATCTTTTTTTCTTTGCCTGTTGTTTCAGTGGCATAAGGAGCCTAAAAGGTGACAGTTTCAATTTCTACTTTAATAGAAGCATTGCTGTGTCTTCTAGTGGAATCATTCATCTCTTGGTGACTGTGATTTTTCTGGCAGAAAAACTTAGGGCCAACAAATATTAACACACTCCCTATCTTCCTCGAAGTTGACTTAAGGCCATGTGGTTGAGTTCTGACCAATGGAAATGTGAGTGGAGTTGTATCACAACTGTAGCACTTTAGAAATGGCATGTTTTCTTCATCACTCTTTTTCCTTATCAGCCAGATTTTGGAAGCTGTGTATTGAGAATGAAGAACTACAAAATGGTTGGAACCCATCTCCCCACATCATAGGATAGAAGAGAGACACCACTAAACTTTGCATGAACAAGAAATAAACCTTTGTAGAGTTAAGCCACTGACATATTGGAGATCGTTTGCTGTATGACTAAAATTAAGTACAATGATTACAACAAACTCAAATCCAGAGAAGTCCAAAGTTTTGGGGACAGTAAGCAAAACATTACTGAGTTATGGTCTATAGCTATACTGACTTTCATTCTTTGACTCCCAGACAAATACAGTCTAGCTGTAAGAGAAAGATCACCATATGGTGGTTACTCATTCAAAGAGGTTTATAATGGTAAATGGTAGTTATGAACTTTCAGTTTTTCTCCCAATTAGGACAGTAACTGAGTCTTCAATAAGCTTATTTCAATATTCTCTAGAACAGCAGTCCCCAACCTTTTTGGCACCAGGGACCGGTTTTGTGGAAGACAATTTTTCCACGGACAGGGGAGGGGAGGGATGGTTCAGGCGGTGATGTGAGTGATGGCGAGTGGTAGATGAAGCTTCTCTCGCTTGCCCGCCACTCACCTCCTGCTGTGTGGCCCAGTTCCTAACAGATCCACTGGCCGGGGGTTGGGGACCCCTGCTCTAGAGCCAGTGACATCTGTGTAATGGAGTAAACATTAAGAACCGTACATTGTATGGGGTGAGATGATTTGTTTATTTCTTTTGTTCTAAAATTAGTTCCTTGAGCAGAAGCAGAATTTTTCTTGTAAAGTTGTATGTTGAAGTAAGTCTATAGATGTTAGTGCTTATGTAAACTTTGCAGGAAGAAAAGGCAAATACACATCCAGAATAAGTTTCGTTTTTTAGTGAGGAATAAAAATTCCCTCTATGATGGAAGGGGTCAAATTAAATTAACCTGCCTACCATTTGTCTGTCGAGTTCCAGTATTTAGTAAGAAGGTAGCAGCTGATCCATTGCAAGTGATGATTAGCCCAATGTTATTACTCATTACTCATCAGTCCTTAGTAGAGATTAATAGCTAACAAAATAATAATAAAAGTTTATTCCACCTTGATTATATAGTATTTATCTTGGGTATTCAAGATAATTGGTTTTATGTCCTTGGTGTACACCTTATTAACTGAATGTGGCAGAAATAGGCTGGCTATTTCTAACCAAATTTGTTTTCTGCTGGGCACATAGCTAGATTACTGTGGCAGATTGTACTTTGTTAGGTTGTTGGCAACAATATCTCCCACCCCCCCATGCTCTCATTCAATGTGATTTTGCCACGCTTTCACTTAAGGAGTGATGTCTATTTCTCTACTCTTTTGAAACAGGGTGGGGCCTCTGACCAAAGGAATATGGCAGAGGCAGCACTGTGCCAATCCCAACATAATTCTGAATTGAACAGTATTTCCTTTTTCTGCTCTCTGGAATGCTTTCTCTTACGATGCTTCTTGTAGGAACTCAGATATCATGCTGTAAGAATCCCACATCACATGAAAAGGATATCTGCGAATGTTCTGGTTTACAGCCTCAGTTGAGTTACCAGTCCATAGGCAATATCAATTGTCAATCATATGAGTGAGCTATCTTGACAGTAAGCCATCTTCTTATGGTTCCTGATCCAGCCAACATTAAAATGCAATCACAAGAGACCCTACATGAAAACTATCTGAGTCTGGTCAACTGTCAGAATCATGAGAGATAACAGTTAATCCTTTGAAGCCATTAAGATTTGGAGTGGTTTGTCATGCAAGAATAGATAACTAAAACAACTACACTCCCAACTCCTTTATAATTCAGTTATGACTCTAGCTATATGACTCTGTTCTGGCCAATGGAATGTGTATTGAAGATGTTAAAATCTATTCTCTGACTTGACCCAGAAAAAAAATTTCCGTGTAATCCAATACCCTTTCTCTTTTGTTTCCCAGGAGTTGGTGTCCAGGATGACCCTGGAAACCACATGGTGAAAAATTCCAAGTTTAAGTCAGCTTGGGGCCTTGAAGGACTACATTAAACAGTCTCATCTACCAGCACAAATGAAGGTTGGACTCGCTTGACTAAGCAATACATTTTTCGTGGGTTAAACAACAAATATCTGAGGGTCTATGTTATAGCAAATAAAATTATATTGACTTATATAATGTGATAATCCGGCATGTTCCTTAAACTCTTAACTCTTTAACTTCCTTGTCTGTAAAATGGAGATAATAGTCCCTGACCCTTATGCCTCACTGAGTTCCTATAAATGACAGATTACATACTAGTTCTTAAGATGATTTTTAAGCGGGAAAGAAGAATAAAATAGCAATCATATTGATAATTATGGCTCTAGCTTTTGAAGCAAAGTATTTTAGAAGGGTCACACAGCATGGATTTCGGGATCAGATGTATTTGATAGATCAGTCATTGTCATGTGACATGGGGAAGTTATTTGGGCTTTTTGTGTGAATTAGTAAGATTATAATATATAATTGGTCATTATTAGAACCTATTAGTGCTCAACATATACCCATTTACTTCTTCTTAAATATAAATATGTCAGTTCCTGGAAAGAAAAGTAATCAGCACCCATGATCATAATAGTAGCCATTCTAGTTAACTATCAGCTTGAGAACTCATAACTGATCTGAGAAAGCCTTACTTGCTTCAGTTTTCCTTTTTTTTTGGCTTAATTCATCCTTTTTTATGGGTAGCAATTGGAGAATGAATGAATAAATATAAAAGTTGTTCCCTGTTTAACACTTCTGTAAACTGAGGAAGAAAGAAAAAGATCTAGGATTTTACCCTTATCTTAGCAAAAATAGTATGCTATTCTTCTCCACCAATCTAATAAGTAATTGAGTAATTATGCATAAACAGAAAAGTCAGGCACTTTAGGGAAGGTGATTGTCATGAGGTTACATGGCTAAAGAGATCAACATTCTTCTGTCAAACAAAATCCGTAAGGCAGAAAAGAGTTCTAATTCAGGAAATGCACTATAGATACAAACTGGAAAAAAGGTTATTTAAAATAAATAAAGACACCTAGTTCAGAGGATGTATGCAATCAAAGGAGATAGCTTTGAGATGAAGAAAGAAATACAATGTCTGGGATTTCAAGGAGAACTAATCATGAGTTATTAATACTCATTAAAATGACTGTAGTTCACATCAATTCTGTCTTATCAACAATATGACAGATTTTCAAGCTTATAAATATTTAACGACAATTTAAATGATCATTATAAAGATGATAATCAATTAAAAGTGCTGTGGACTCTGTATATCTGTACAATGCAGAATGCAGCAACTTTTTTTCCTTTTAGTTTGAAGAGATGGTATATTGTCCATAGTTTGTGACTTCCACCTGAATAAAACATTTTAGTATTTTGTGTCATTTTAAGTATAATTAGGGAAAGGAACGCTTGATCTTGATGTGTGGAGTTGTGTAGAAACCATTTTATATGTGTGGTTTCCTAAAATATTTTTAATTGGAAAGATACTTTACACATTTCATATCTCCTCATCTCTGTTTCATAATTACCTTGAAAATGGGAGTCCATATGGAAGATGAGCAACATTTAATAAAAATATCTGACTAGCTTGCCAGAAACAATGATGTTATAGTGAAAAGATTTGCACATTACACAATTCATGATTTTTATGGGAGACATAGGGTGAGTCATAAGAACTCTTTTGAGTTTAGAATCTAACCAAGATATACCACCCTTTCAGTAATGAATAATAAAGATAACATCTACACTCTGTGAACCTCAGAGCAGAGAAAACATCTATCTAAAACATCTCATTAGGAAAAAAATGAAATGAACATCCAGCACCTTGATGGAGAGTCCTGAAAGATTTTTTTTTCTTCATTTGCACATTTTTTAAAGCCTTTGGCAAACTAAAAGCTAATTGAACAAAACGATCCTCTTTTTCCTCTTTTCAGATAACTGATAAAATATCTTATCATGAAGTTTTATATAGTGCAGATGATGTAGGCCATCAACATGATAAGACTTTTAAAATAAATAAAAAAAACCTTATGCCTGGAAAAGACACAATGAGCCCAACACATTATAGCACCTTTCTTAGCACAAGACTGGAGTTTGCATGGTGTCAGCACTTCCACAACTCCTGCTTCTGTTGATTACACAAATGGAATTATAAAGATTCATTTCAGATTACAACTCAGACTGAAACAAATAAAGTATACTTTTTATGGTCAGCTTTTTTTTGGATTTTGAAAACATGAAGCAATCTCTATTTATAATAAATTTGCGAAAGCATGATTCCTCAGACCAAAAAGAAAAGGTTTTTCTCCCTCCTCCTAACTGTGGCCTCAAAAAGACAAATTTATTTTTTCTCTATACTTTTAATTATTTTGCAAAATTTATTAATGTTTACAAACAATTATATGTGTATAAAGAAGAAATTAAAATGGCACACAGAGCTGCTGTCCAAAAATCTCTCTTGACATTGCTTAGACATGGTTCAAAAATCCAGACATTACAGACAGATATAAAAAGAATAAAATATGAAAAGGAATATATGTATATGTGTGTAAAACAATCACTTTGCTGTACAGCAGAAATTAACACTGTAAATCAGCTAAACTTCAATAAAATAAATTTTAAAAGAAAACTATCTTCTTTACCCCATATTGTTCAGAAAGGTAATGCTGTTACCAACACAGCTATGTTCATTTTTTGGAATTTTTGTATATACATAAAAAGAATAATATTAGATGCACTATTCCACATCTTGTTTTTTTTTTTTTTTCATTTAAGTGCATATTATTTCTCTTTCTCTACCAGCATATATATGGCTACATAATATTCTGTTGGATGGATATGTCAAAATTCATAAGTACTAAATAGATGTATAATTTATGTGGTTTACACTTCTTTTGTTATTATAAACAGTTATTTGTTGACCATCCTTGTACAGATACCATATTACCTTCTAACTAAGATTTGAACTCCTCAGCTAGTTACATATATTGTGTCAAAGGACCTTATCTTCCTTAATGACCTCTTTTGCACCAGTCTCAAGAATATTCCTCTTTCAGAGAGGAGTTTAATAAATATTACTTGTTGATAGTAAATACATTTATATAATTTGTGTAAATTCTAGCAGAGTAAATTTCTAGCAATGTGATCTATGTCAGTTGGTATATGCATTTTTAATTTTAATAGATTTTGCCAAATTTTCCTCCAAATAGTTGGCACCTACAGTATTTGAAACCGTATATTTCTCCACTTCTTCACAAGCTCTGAATATTATCAAACATTTGCATTTTCTGTATTTAACTGGTAAAAAATAAAATAAAGAAAATATTTTTTTTGCATTCCTTAAATTATAAGTGAGATGGAAATATTTTCTAATGCTTACCGAGTATTTGTAATTATTTTTTATTCATCCTGTCTGTTGCTCGGCCAGTCTACTTTTCCCATTATTTTTTATGAATCCATTGTAAATTAAAGAAACTAGCTCACTGTCAATTTTATTCTCGGTGAGTCGTGCTTTTCCTGTGATTTTCATTTCAATATTTGTAAGTGTTATCCTCTACAAACATTTTGTTATATAAATTTTACTTTTTTCTCCTACAGATTTTATTTTTATGAAACATAAAATTATTGACTTACATGGCTGGTACTCTTCTAGGTCCTTGGGATACATCACTGAACAAAACAAAGGTGACTGTTCTTGTGGAAAATATTCATTATATCAACAAATAAGTGTGTTGATATCAAGCATAACATAGGAAATACAGCTTAATTTTTTTCTCCAGTTGGGTAGTCTTTCTTTCAAAAAAAATCTACTGAATTTTTCCCATTAATTAAAATTATGCTTTTTGTCAGAAATTAAATGTATTTTGATCTATTTATAACTCCCTAATCTGTCTCAATTTAATTTTTAGTGATATGAAATCTAGTAGATTCAAAATAAATTTTAATATGTAGAAGAGTTATTCTTTCCTATTTATAAAACTTATTTTCCAAGATTTTCTTGTGTACATTTATATTTGTTACCTGAATAAACTTCGGTATTATTTTTTCATTTCTCTAAAACATTTGAAAAATTAATTTGCTATTTTTATTACTATCACGGTAGATGGATAAATTAATTTACAGTGAATTATTGTCTAATTATGACCTTCTCACCAAAAGCAGATTATAACTTTCTGATTATTGAGAGGTTGTATATTTTCCTCATTAGAGTTTAAAAATTTTATTCAAATATGTATTGGACATATCAAAGCAGGGTTAATTCTTAATTAATTCTTAATTCATTACATTAAATTAAATATTACCTTTTGTATTTTATATAAATGATGTCTTTTCCCACCTATATTTCTCCTTGGTATTTAGTATCTACATAGGAAAACTATTAATTTTTGTATTTCACATTAAAAGAAATGTGTTACTTTCCTATTGCTGCTGTAACAAATTACCAAAACTGGTGGCTTAAAGCAATAGAAATGTATTCTTTCTCAATTCAGGAAGCCAGAAGTTCAAAATCACGGTGTCAGCTTGGTTGCTTCCTTCTGAAAGCTCTAAGGGAGATCTATCTCTTGCCTCTTTCCTAGCTTCTGGTGTTTGCTGGCAATCCTTGGCATTCTTTGGCTTGCAGCTGCATCACTCCAATCTCTGTCTCCCTTATCACATGGCCGTCTCTCTGTGTCTTAACATGATTGTCTTATATAAATAGCTGTTATGAGATTTATGGCCCATTCTAATCCAGTATGATTCATCTTAAATAATTACATCTGTAAAGACCCTATTTCCAAGTATGGTCAAATTCTGAGGTTCCAGGTGGAGGTGAATTTTGGAGGAGACATTTTTCAACCTAATCCCCAGGATTTTTGTTGAAGTGTCTCTTTGTTTCTTATAGTTTTTCAGCTTTTCCTCTTGGGTTTTCTGGACATACAATCATATAAGAAAAAAAAAGTAATTTCACTTACTGATTTCTAATATTTATTTCCATTATTTGTATAGGATAGAGCTTCTAGAACATTGTAAAATGTAGGAAGGTATAGTAAACATCTGTCTAGTTCTTACTTAGTTGAAGATTTATGTGTATTTTGGGGGGACATTTAGGGGAAAAATAAAGCTGAATTTTCTGTCATGTCTCATATCAAGATATAATCCAGAGGTTGAATAATTTTCCACAAGGATGGGCATCTCTGTTCAGTGATGTAACCCAAATGCCAGGAAGAATGCCTAGAATATAGCAGGCACTCAATAAATATATGCTTCATAAAGTTTTAATTGAAGTTTCATTATTTTTTAAATTTTACCATTGTTTGTTACTGGTTTCTTGTTTAACTGAGATATGTATTGGCGAGTGTGCATAAATATATTCATATATTTTATGTGTGTAAATGTAGTGTTTATATAAGCATATTATTTATATTTTATATACCTACATGCATGCATATAGAGCATTATGTACCAATACACTATGTATATATAATTTTCTGTGCATCTAAATATGTATATATGTGTGTCTATATATGTTTAAGTATATACGTATATATAAGTACATTAGTATATAATGGCCTATTCAAATGTACATACATATAATAGTTTATTTATGTGTATGTCTGTGTGTGTATATATATATTATTTTTATACATATATTGATTGTGTATCGGTGTATGTATATGTACATATGCACACATATAAATATATTCCATGTATTACAAGCTTACTATGCTTTTTAATCAATAATTGATGTTTCGGTTTTTCAATGTCATTAATCAATTAAACTAAATACAAGCATTTTTCTCCTTTAACATTTAATACGGGGTATCATGTACATAGATTTCCTAATATTAGACCACACTTGAACTCCCAGGCTGAATCCCACTAACTGGTAGTATATTATTTTTATAATATACTACTGAATTAAATTTGTTAATATTCTATGTGGAATTTTATAAATGAAGTTGCACTAGAATATGGCTGCATTTGTATGTTTCCAAATAAATGTAAATATTGTGCGTGTATACTGTCAGGTGTTGCTATCTTTATTATGTTGCCATAAGTAATTTCTAACATGACTGGAAATGTTTAAAAAATGAAAGAGGGCTTTGATATACATTGCAGAATCATTCCAGGAAAGGATGGTTTAGGATGGTTCTTTAAAACTGACTGATAGTTCAAGGTAAAAATTAAAGTAGGAAGGGATAGGAAAGAAGATAAGTTAGGAAAGGCAAGGACTAGTATACAGTTCCTAGAAATAGATATGAAAGAAATTATGGAATATGTTCAGATATAAATGGAAGACACAGTTTTTCTGTATAGAATAATGAGAAATGATATGAAAAAGTAGACTGATGCCCTAACACCGTCATCTCTGAATTCCAGGCTGTAAATCTCAGTCTGTTTGGTAAGAAGAGGTTATCAAAATTTTGGGATAGATGACATGCAGTTTAATTGAGATTAAAACATATTGCATAAGATGTTACAGAAAAACCCAAAGGAATGTTTTGGCTAACACAATACTAACTTTAATATATACAGATAGTTCTACTCTCAAAACAACAGAAAAAAAAAAAACACTAGGAGAATAAAACAGTCTTCATAAGTTAGTTATTTTCTGTAAGAATCAAATCTAGAAAATACTATAATGTGACAAAGTTAAGAAATATGGGTTTAAAAATCTACAAATTTATTATTTTACAGTCTTATAGGTCTGAAGTCTAGTATGGGTCTCACCAGGATAAAATTAGTATCAGTAGAACTGAATTCCTTTCTGGAGACTCTTAGGGAGAATCTGTTTCCCTGCTCATTCAGGTTATTGACAGAACTCACTTCTGTGTGGTTGTGAAACTGTACTCCCTGGGTGGGACTCAAACCCAGCCAAAACTCAGATTGGGACTTGAATGCACAATCCCTGATGAGGAGGGGACTCGAACCTACTGTCTTTTTTTTTTTTTTTTAACATCTTCATTGGAGTATAATTGCTTTAAAATGGTGTGTTAGTTTCTGCTTTACAACAAAGTGAATCAGTTACACATTTACATATGTACCCATATCTCTTCCCTCTTGCGTCTCCCTCCCTCCCACCCTCCCTATCCCACCCCTCTAGGTGGTCACAAACCACCTAGCTGATCTCCCTGTGCCATGTGACTACTTCCCACTAGCTATCCACCCTACGTTTGGTGGTGTATATATGTCCATGCCACTCTCTCACTTCGTCACAGCTTACACTTCCCCCTCCCCATATCCTCAAGGCCATGCACTAGTAGGCCTGTGTTTTATTCCTGTCCTACCCCTAGGCTCTTCATGACATTTTTTTCTTAGATTCCATATATATATGTGTTAGCATACAGTATTTGTTTTTCTCTCTCTTACTTACTTTACTCTGTATGACAAACTCCAGGTCCATCACCTCACTACAAATAACTCAGTTTCATTTCTTTTTATTGAAGCTCCATACTGTTCTCCATAGTGGCTGTACCAATTCACATACCCACCAGCAGTGGAAGAGTGTTCCCTTTTCTCCACACCCTATCCAGCATTTATTGGTTCTAGATTTTTTGATGATGGCTATTCTGACCGGTGTGAGATGATATCTCATTGTAGTTTTGATTTGCATTTCTCTAATGATTAATGATGTTGAGCATTCCTTCATGTGTTTGTTGGCAATCTGTACATCTTCTTTGGAGAAATGTCTATTTAGTTCTTCTGCCCATTTTTGGATTGGGTTGTTTGTTTTTTTGTTATTGAGCTGCATGAGTTGCTTATAAATTTTGGATATTAATCCTTTGTCAGTTGCTTCATTTGCAACTATTTTCTCCCATTCTGAGGGTTGTCTTTTGGTCTTGTTTATGGTATCCTTTGCTGTGCAAAAGCTTTTAAGTTTCATTAGGTCCCATTTGTTTATTTTTGTTTTTATTTCCATTTCTCTAGGAGATGGGTCAAAAAGGATCTTGCTGTGATTTATGTCATAGAGTGTTCTGCCTATGTTTTCCTCTAAGAGTTTGATAGTGTCTGGCCTTACATTTAGGTCTTTAATCCATTAGGTTATTTTTGTGCTTGGTGTTGGGGAGTGTTCTAATTTCATACTTTTACATGTAGCTGTCCAGTTTTCTCAGAACCATTTATTGAAGAGGCTGTCTGTTCTCCACTGCATATTCTTGCCTCCTTTATCAAAGATAAGGTGACCATATGTGTGTGGGTTTATCTCTGGGCTTTCTGTCCTGTTCCATTGATC
>NC_041217.1:114685353-114698299 GCF_002837175.3 Physeter macrocephalus
GGATTCTCTATGTATAGTATCCTGTCATCTGCAAACAGTGACAGCTTTACTTCTTCTTTTCTGATTTGGATTCCTTTTATTTCTTTTTCTTCTCTGATTGCTGTGGCTAGAACTTCCAAAACTATGTTGAATAAGAGTGGTGAGAGCCGGCAACCTTGTATTGTTCCTGATCTTATTGGAAATGGTTTCAGTTTTTCACCATTGAGGACAATGTTGGCTTTGGGTTTGTCATATATGGCTTTTATTATGTTGAGGAAAGTTCCCTCTATGCCTACTTTCTGCAGGGTTTTTATCATAAATGGGTGTTGAATTTTGTCAAAAGCTTTCTCTGCATCTATTGAGATGATCATATGGTTTTTCTCCTTCAGTTTGTTGATATGGTGTATCACATTGATTGATTTGCATATATTGAAGAATCCTTGCATTCCTGGGATAAACCCCACTTGATCATGGTGTATGATCCTTTTAATGTGCTGTTGGATTCTGTTTGCTAATATTTTGTTGAGGATTTTTGCATCTATGTTCATCAGTGATATTGGCCTGTAGTTTTCTTTCTTTGTGACGTCTTTGTCTGGTTTTGGTATCAGGGTGATGGTGGCCTCATAGAATGAGTTTGGGAGTGTTCCTCCCTCTGCTATCTTTTGGAAGAGTTTGAGAAGGATAGATGTTAACTCTTCTCTAAATGTTTGATAGAATTCGCCTGTGAAGCCATCTGGACCTGGGCTTTTGTTTGTTGGAAGATTTTTAATCACAGTTTCAATTTCAGTGCTTGTGATTGGTCTGTTCATATTTTCTATTTCTTCCTGGTTCAGTCTCGGCAGCTTGTGCATTTCTAAGAATTTGTCCATTTCTTCCAGGTTGTCCATTTTATTGGCATACAGTTGCTTGTAGTAATCTCTAATAATCTTTTGTATTTCTGCAGTGTCAGTTGTTACATCTCCTTTTTCATTTCTAATTCTATTGATTTGAGTCTTCTCCCTTTTATTCTTGATGAGTCTGGCTAATGGTTTATCAATTTTATTTATCTTCTCAAAGAACCGGTCCTGGGCTTTCGTTTGTTGGAAGATTATTAATCACAGTTTCAATTTCAGTGCTTGTGATTGGTCTGTTCATATTTTCTATTTCTTCCTGGTTCAGTCTCAGCAGCTTGTGCATTTCTAAGAATTTCTCTATTTCTTCCAGGTTGTCCATTTTATTGGCATAGAGTTGCTTATATTTATCTCTCATAATCGTTTGTATTTCTGCAGTGTCCGTTGTTACTACTCCTTTTTCATTTCTAATTCTATTGATTTGAGTCTTCTCCCTTTTTTTCTTGCTGAGTCTGGCTAAAGGTTTATCAATTTTGTTTATCTTCTCAAAGAACCAGCTTTTTAACAGCCATAAAAGGGGAAATCGACAGTAACACAATCATAGTAGGGGACTTTAACACCCCACTCTCACCAATGGACAGATCATCCAAAATGAAAATAAATAAGGAAACACAAGATTTATTTTTTTAATATTTTTTATTTTTGCGGTATGTGGGCCTCTCACTGCTGCGGTCTCTCCCATTGCGGAGCACAGGCTCCAGACACGCAGGCCCAGTGGCCATGGCCCACGGGCCCAGACGCCCCGCAGCATGAGGGATCCTCCCAGACCGGGGCACGAACCCGCGTCCCCGGCATCGGCAGGCGGACTCTCAACCACTGCGCCACCAGGGAAGCCCAGGAAACACAAGTTTTAAATGATACATTAAACAAGATGGACATAATGGATATTTATAGGACATTCCATCCAAAAACAGCAGAATACACATTTTTCTCAAGTACTCATGGAACATTCTCCAGGATAGATATCTTAGGTCACAAATCTAGCCTTGGTAAATTTAAGAAAATTGAAATCGTATCAACTATCTTTTCTGACCACAACGCTATGAGACTAGATATCAATTACAGGAAAAGATCTGTAAAAAATACAAACACATGGAGGCTAAACAATACACCACTTAATAATGAAGTGATCACTGAAGAAATCAAAGAGGAAATCAAAAAATACCTAGAAACAAATGACAATGGAGACACGACGACCCAAAACCTATGGGATGCAGCAACAATACAGCCCCACTGGCTTTTGATTAAAACTGCTCACCTGGTGTCAGGATTTACTGAAGCTCAGGTTCTTTTGTCTCATCACAGAAAGAATTCAGCATGAGGGAAAGCAGCAGGCAAAGAGTGAGTTTATTAACATAGGGCACTTGTGAGGGATACAAGTGGCTTGGCAAGGGAGTGCAGCAGCTCTGAGAAAAAGAGGGTTACATTTTTATAATCAAATAAAAAGTGGGGAGGGGAGAAGACAACCTTCTTCCTCATTCTTGGGTAGATGTCAAGGCTTACATCATTAGTTCCTCCTTTGGCCCTTTATGGTTTAATTGGCACTATTTAAATAATACATATATTAGCAAAAGGGTAATTCATCTCAGGTTTTGGTATAAAGTCACCTTTCACCTAGTTGTTTCCCCTTTCACCTATATTTCTGTCTTGGCTACATGCCAAAATGCTACTCTTCAAGGACTATTAACTCTGATTTCATGTATGATTCTGACCCCATATCTATTGTCTTGTGTTTTAGCTATCAGAGTTTGTGGCTTGCATGTGTCTTGTCCTTGGATGCACCTGGTCTTCCTTCAAGGTAGTGTAGATTGTTTCTAGGTTACTGGATTATTTTCTTGAATGGTCATTAGCTTACAATAGTCTCCCAAACTCCTTTAAAATTCCCTTTCTACCCTTTATCCCCTAGGGGGATTTCTAAACTGACTATTTAATTATCCTACTCTATCTGTATCAGTTGCAGGACTGAAATTCCTATTTTTTGTTGGCTGAGGTTTATTTCCAGTTTATAGAGGCCACTCACAGTCCTTCACTCACGGTCCAGGTCGAGTCCCTCTCATATTTTGAATCTCTCTGATTTACTCTTTTTCCACTTTAAGGGAATCATGTGATTACACTGGATGCACCCAAACAATCCAGGATACTCTCCTCATATCAATGTCCTTAACCTTAATAACATCTGCAGAGTCCTTTTCACCATGTATGGTAATATATTCACAGATTCCAGGGATCTTTCCAGGAGTCATTATTCTGCTTACCATAGTATCTCACCCTGACATATTTCAATAACTTCACAAGTTTTCTGGATCTGGTAAGCAATTTGGATTTTGATTTAGTTCATGAGGACATTACTCTCATTACAATTTTAGGGAATGCTAAAATACATAACTTATTGCCAAAATGCTCAATTACAGAACAGTTGGGATTCAAGTGAGGGTTATCATAGATGCCACTTATGCATAGGTCTTGTATTTCCTTTAATATTGAAAGTCTAAGAAATGTTATAAAATTTCAGTGTTCTAAATTTAATTATTATTAAGTAATCTTAATTACAAGATTACTTATTGTGTTACTATTCTTAATACAGTGTTCAGCATACTATATGTGCTCATTAAAGGTTTGTTGCAGAATGAACACAGCAAGAAGTTCTCTTTTTCTTCTCATTTATTTAATTTTTTTATTTAAAACAATATTTGTAGTGAGGTGGATGGACCTGGTGTCTGTCGTACAGAGTGAAGTCAGAAAGAGAAAAACAAATACCGTATGCTAACACATATATATGGAATCTAAAAAAAAAAAAAATGGTTCTGATGAACCTAGGGGCAAGAGAGGACTAAAGATGCAGACATAGAGAATGGACTTGAGGACAAGGGGAGGGGAAAGTGTAAGCTGGGATGAAGTGAGAGAGTGGAATTGACATATATACACTACCAAAGGTAACATCGATAGTTAGTGGGAAGCAGCCACATAGCACAGGGACATCAGCTCAGTGTTTTGTGTCCATCTAGAGGGGTGGGATAGGGAGGATGGGAGGGAGACACAAAAGGAAGGAGATAAGGGGATATATGTGTATGTATAGCTGATTCACTTTGTTATAAAGCAGAAACTAACACACCATTATAAAGAAATTATACTCCAATAAAGATGTTAAAAAAAATATTCAAATTAATAATATCAGTTGAGAACCCCCAGAAGCATAAAGCAGACATGAACTCTATGTGGCACACAGCATAGGCTTTTTTGTTACATAGCAATTTCTGTAAAAATGTAGAAGGTAGTTTTCAAATTGCTGCTTTATATTTATAAATCTTCTTATAGTTATGAGATCAGCTTGGTATTGATTTTTTTTTTTCAGTTTTCTTGAGGTATAATTGAGAATAAAATTGTAAAGTATTTAAAGTGTACATCGATCTTCATGTATAAGGATCCTCAGATCTTAGTCGTCTTGTAGCTCATCTTGCAGCTTAAAGTTTATATCCTTTCACCAACCTCTCCCTATTTCTCCCATCCCCAGCCCCTGTCAACCTCTACTACTCTCTGTTCCTATGAATTTGATTTTTTAAATTCCATATAGAGGTGACACCATACAGTATGTTTTTCCCTATCTAATTTATATAACTTAGCATAATGCCCTAACATTTCATCCATGTTGATGAAAATGGTAAGATTTCCTTCTTTCTCATGGCTGAGTAATATTATATACACATGTCCACACCGTATACACCCTATATCTTTTCTTCCATTGGCTAACATGGTCACATAGGGTATTTCCTTATCTTGGCTATAGTGAATAATGCTGCAATGAACATGAGAGTTTAGATATCTCTTAAATATTCTGTTTTCATTTCCTTTGAATATACAACCAGAAGTGAGATTGCTGTATCATATGGTAGTTCTATTTTAAATTTTTTGAGGAACCTCCAATACTATTTGCTATAGTGGCTGCACAAATTTACATTTCCACCAACAGAGTATGAATATTCCCTTTTCTCCGAGTCCTCATAAGGACTTATCATCTCTTGTCTTTTTTGAGATATCCATTTTAACAGGTGTGAAGTGACATCTCATTGTGATTTTGACTTGCATTTTCCTGATGATTAGTTATGTTGAGCACCGGTTCATGTACCTTTTGGCCATTTGTATGTCTATGTCTTCTCTGGAAAAATATCTATTCAGTTCCTCAGCCCATTTTTAATTGGGTTATTTGTTTTTATCCCATTGAGTTGGATGAGTTCTTTATATACTTTGGATATTAACCTCTTATTACATATATGATTTGCAAATATTGTCTCCCATTCTGTAGATTGCCTTTTTCGTATTGTCAAAGGTTTCCTTTGCTGTGCAGAAGCTTTTTAGTTTGAGGTAGTCCTACTTACTTTTTTTTTGCCTTTACTTTTGTTGCCAAGTCCAAAAAGTCATTGCCAAGATGAATATCAAGGAGCTTATACTTACACATCTTAAAATAAAACAAAAATACACCAAATACAGGACCGAAATATGCAAACCACCAAAGTTCCAAAGGTAATCAAGAATTTAAGTTTATAAGGTCTTTGCAAAAAATATACAGAAGATAACCACTTATCACAATGTAGCTAACCAACAATAGGGAGTGGTTCTGAGTTTATTCTATGTTTTCTAATCAAGCTTTCTTACAGATGTAGCCCAATCCTGAATATGGCAAATGTACCCTAAATGCACACCCTTGCTTCTTCAGAATTTTCTCAGCTAGCTCTCTCCATCAGTCATTGAATTGCAACTGCAATTTTCTTTCAGTTCCTTCAGTGTATACTACCCACTAATTGCATACGACACGTTCCTCTCCCATAGCAGGCCCGTCTCCCTTCCTCCCCTCCCGAAACTGTTTGACTACCTAATTCACCAGATTCAATTTCCATTAACACTGCCTCATCAGAAAGACATCCCAGACTTCCCAAGGCAAGCTATATCTGCTATTATTCCCTTTCATGCTACCATACACATTTAAAAACAGACATTGAGATATAACTTAAAACCAATAAAGTTTACCCATTTTAAGGGTACAATTCTATGAATTCTGACAGATTTATACATCTGTATAATCACCAATGAATCAACATATAGAACATTTCCATCACCCCAGAAAGTTTCATTGTGTCTTTTTTTTTTCAGTGAATGCCACTGAAATTATGTTTACTTTATGGTAGATGAGAATTATTAGAATTTACTATAGATTAGAATTTTCTCTTCTAGAAGTTCATAAAAGTATTTCTTATTTTGTGTCTGGCTTCCTTAATAATTTTTGCAATTTATCCATGTTGCTGTGTGCATCACCCATCTGTTCCTTAATAATGCTGAGAAGCATTCCTTTCATTGATATACCACAATTCATGGGTTCATGCACCAATAGAGGAACATTTATGTTGTTTCTAATTTTTATATACTACTAATAAAGGTGCTAGGAATATTCATGAATAAATCTTTGTGTGGACATAGGTTTTCACTTCTCTTGGGAAAATTAGGAGTGATGGGTCATGTAAGTAACTTTCATAGTCTAAGAAACTGCCAAACTCTTTTGCAAAGTTGTTGCACTATTTTACATTCCTACCAGCAATATATCCAGTTGATACTGCATATTTTTTAATCATAGGAACTAGCGCAATCTATAATTATACATCCATAGAATTGTGTATAGGTTTTACAAAGGAAGAGGATGGGTCTATTTTTTGTTTTTAATTTAGCCTAACACATTCCCAGACATGTCATAGGCACACAACAATTATTTGTTAACACAGAATGAATTGAATCTAAATATTAACTTCTAAGTTGATATGAGAATATATTTCCAGATTTTAAAAGTAATAATGACATAATCTCTTAAGTTTGATGGTTTACACAGCTAGTAACTGAAAAAGCCAGGTCTTGCCTAAGCTGCATTTCTAAGCCAGGTGTGTGGCTTTAAATGCTAATCTAAGTATACTTGGTTGTATAGTCAGTGTACAGGGTATTGTTCGTACAGCACACCCTCTTTTCCTTTTGGCCATAACATACACTTCTAAACATATAGATAACCATAATCAACAAAGGTGTTGATTTCAAAATTGGAAAATTATATGAATATTTAGAGATAATAAATTCAATTGGGGAGCCTACCAGTTAAAGTACCTTGAAGTGATTATGTCATTTTTAGGAGAAATTTAACCAGGAACAATAATAAATTCACTAATTGAACTACTGCTTTGTACCAGAATATGAGAGGTATATGTGCAAGAGCTAAGCAGTGATTTAGGAACTATAACTCCACTTAAAGACTGCTTAGTTTACTGTCGTTTTCTACAAATCAGTTTTTCTTAGGGGAAAAAAAGAGTAAATGTTTATCGAATAGAACTGTGTTTTACATGATGTTTTTCATACCCATGGCAACACCGAACAATTCAAGAAGTGACTTACTGAATAAAAATAGCCATGATTATCTTAGTCACAAGACAGAAACAGCATTTGGAGCATTTAACATTATAAAAAATATGTGTGAAGAGATGAAGCACTCTAAGAATGCAGAAATCATTAATAATGCTATCAGGAGCTACTTTAAGTGTGTGGCATGACACTGGTATTACAGTATTTCTCTATGTACCATGAGATCTTTAACATTTACCTGGAGAATCATCATAAAGTATCATTAGTTTACTGACATATATTAATTCTCCCTGATTGAATTTATTATCTCTAAATATTCATATAATTTTCCAATTTTGAAATCAACACCTTTGTTGATTATGGTTATCTATATGTTTAGAAGTGTATGTTATGACCTGTTCTTGAAACAATGCAGAACTTTTCTTCCTTTTTCCTTTAAATCTCTAATAGACATGAATTTGTGGCTTATATGAGCCCCCCAAAGGAAAATAAAACTCCAAAAGAATACCAATACTCTGTAATTTCTTTCATGTATGTATGTGTGCATAATATTTGCTACCTTTCTAATTGGTGATTTTGAAGATAACTGCTATCTTAGTAATTTTACACTATTAGCACAAAAGATATTCAGTAAGCTACAAGTTTTTAGTATACTTGTTAAAGAGATGAGCCTGAATGATAAAAATGATATCATTTGAGAGAGTATATAACTTCCCAAAATACTAGGAATTGATAGTCAATTAGTAACCTATGGGTCTTATACATAATTCAAATTTTTGTATACCCATTGTTCAGATTGAAGTCTCCATGTCTAAAGAGAGAAACAGGATGATTATTTACTTATTATTTTTAAAATTTGTTTTACTCCTCCATGAGATTCCTTTTCATCTTTAGAAATAGAAAACCAAATGAAAGACAGCCATTGGGTAAAATCTGAACATCTAGCTTCCTGAATATTTTGATTCATACACAAACTCTGTGGGATAGTGTAAATTTAAGATAAAAGTTGTAAAATGGTAAAACAGGTTTTTATTTTCATGAAACTTTATATGCTAATTTTCAAGTGCACCAAAGACACATTTCCATTTGAATATGCATTTATTTATCTCTTGCCAATCAATTGTCTTGAGGAAGTACGGAAAAAAAAACCTTGGTAATTGTATGATAATTAAAGAAATAGAGAACAGTAGGTAAACAGGAGTGAGGCATATAAGATGTAAAAGGAAAGGGTCTTGATTTAGTCTGGAGAAAAGAAGAGGAGGGATGTCAATCTCAAGTTAAGGTAGAGGAAGTAGTGGTTATGTATAGTTTTCCAATGAAATTCCAATAACCTGCACATCTAGTGTGAGTCTTCTACTATAAATATCCCTGTGTACTGAGACACACTACCATTGGTGATAGTGTTACATTTAATTGTATACAGTTGACCCTTGAACAACATGAGTTTGAACTGCATGGGTCCAGTTATACCTGAATTTTTTTCAATAGTAAATAGTAAATACTACAGTACTATACAGTCCTTGATTGGTTGAATCTGTGGATGTGGAACTATGGATACAGAGGGCCAACTATAAATTACACTTGGATTTTCTGCACAAAGGGTCAGTGCCCCTAACTCCCAAGTTGTTCAAGGGTCGACTGTGTTTTTAAAGGCAAAGGGTTACCTTTCTCAGGTGTTTTTTCTTCTAAAATATTGTTAAATAGTATATTGTCTTGTTTTGTTTTTAGAAAATATTATTGAAATTAGATCTAATCCAGTTTTATATATGAAATACCAATTTAATGAGTAATATCCAGTCTCCTTTAAACAAATTCTAAGGTTGTGTTTAAAAGTTTTAGCACTATAACTTTTATTTAAATAGCAACTTCTTTTCTAGATAAGGTACTCTTTCTGACTGTGTTTTGGGAAGGATAGCCTAGTAAACTGTAGAATATGGTTTTATTTTTACATTTAATGTAATGGTTTATCAGCAAGACTTAGCAGTGTTTGGGTCAGGGTGGAAAGTGAAACATTTTTGAGCCACGAGATCTGTTAAAGTTGAATCAAGTGAGATTCTTGAGGACAGAGATTATGTATGAATCAAATGGCTGGTAAATGAAGAAATCAAATCAATGCTATTGGCTGAATGGTGATGAAACTGATACATAAATATATAAATAGACTCACCTGTTTATAATTTAAAATCTCTTATTTTCTCTTTGCAATATTATTCCTTATATTGCATCACATTTCTCTTATTTCTTCATTTACTTAACTAAACTATGCAATTGCACTATAAATTATTCCCATTTGCAGTTCAGTGAATATGTCCTTTGTGTTGCTTTCCCTTGAACCACAGTAAATGCCTAAGTATATGGATTTTTCTATTTCTTATGTTGCATTTCCCATATGCATGAAGTATATGCTTAAATGAGCTCACATGTAAGACGTATTTGTTTATTATAAATACCAAAACCTGGGTTTTAGAAAGAAGAGGAAAATAAACTCTTAATGGTTCAAGCCCTGATGTCAAACACAAGAAATTAATCAATTTTGGATATAACCTCCCACCATTTTTTTCCTAATAGCTTTTCTCCCTGAGCTCTGATTTAATCTAATAAGAATAATTTATTTAAATACTACTCTATGTCTAGTAGTACACACAAAAACATGAAGGTACATCACCAAGATATATTACAATCTAACTACACACAAAAAGGAGACTACCTAAGAAAGAATATAACTTCCTCGGAGGTTTCCTTACCTCTGACCTCAGTCTACCTGATGTATTTTACTCATTGATGACAAAAGATATTTCTTAAAACAAAGCTCCAGTCATAACAACTCTCTGCTCATAGATCTTCAAGGTTAATATTGAATGTAAATCCAATTAAGTGTAAGTATTTCCAGTGAGAATTTAATCCTTCAACAATATGATACTGCATATTTTTGATGTAACATATATTTTCCCATATATAGCTATGATACAGGTAAATTAAGAACTTCTTATTTTTCCAAAATTCTCAGTAAAATTTCCCCTCTC
This sequence comes from Physeter macrocephalus, assembly GCF_002837175.3. Lineage (NCBI taxonomy): Eukaryota > Metazoa > Chordata > Mammalia > Artiodactyla > Physeteridae > Physeter > Physeter macrocephalus. The sequence continues at coordinate 114,695,636 of NC_041217.1, forward strand.
TGCTTGTTTCCTTGTTTTTCTGTATGTCTTGTATCTCTATCACTTATTGTAAAAGCCCTAGCCAATCTTTCAAAGCTCTTCAAATACTATGCTTTTTTTTTGCATTTTTTATTGAAGTATAGTTGATTTACAATGTTGTGTTAATTTCTGCTGTACAGCAAAGTGATTCAGTTATATATATATTCTTTTACATATGTTTTTCCATTATGGTTTATCATAGGATTTTTTTTAACATCTTTATTGGAGTATAATTGATTTACAATGGTATGTTATTTTCTGCTTTATAACAAAGTGAGTCAAATATACACATACATATATCCCCATATCTCCTCCCTCTTGAGTTTCCCTCCCACTCTCCCTATCCCATCACTCTAGGTGGTCACAAAGCACCAAGCTGATCTCCCTGTGCTATGTGGCTGCTTCCCACTAGCTATCTATTTTATGTTTGGTAGTGTATATGTGTCCATGCCACTCTCTCACTTCCTCCCAGCTTACCATACCCCCTCCCCATGTCCTCAAGTCCATTCTCTACATCTGTGTCTTTATTTCTGTCCTGACCTTACGTTCTTCAGAACCTTTTTTTTTTTTTTTTTAGATTCCATATATATGTGTTAGCATACGGTATTTGTTTTTCTCTTTCTGACTTACTTCACTCTGTATGACAGACTCTACGACCATCCACCTCACTACAAACAACTCAATTTCATTTCTTTTTATGGCTGAGTAATATTCCTTTGTATATATGTGCCGTATCTTCTTTATCCATTCATCTGTTGACGGACACTTAGGTTGCTTCTATATCCTGACTATTGTAAAGAGAGCTGCAATGAACACTGTGGTACAAGAGTTTTTGACTTATGGTTTCCTCAGGGTATATGCCCAGTAGTAAGATTGCTGGGTCATATGGTAGTTCTATTTTTAGTTTTTTGAGGAACATCCATACTGTTTTCCATAGTGGCTGTATCAATTTACATTCCCACAACAGTGTAAGAGGGTTCCCTTTTCTCCATACCCAGGTTTTATTGTTTGTAGATAATTTGATGAGGGACATTCTGACCAGTGTGAGGGGATACCTCATTGTAGTTTTGATTTGCATTTATCTAATGATTAGTGATGTACAACATCCTTTCATGTGTTTGTTGGCAATCTGTATATCTTCTTTGGAGAAATGTCTATTTAGGTCTTCTGCCCATTTGTGGATTGGGTTGTTTGTTTTTTTGACATTGAGCTGCATAAGCTGCTTGTAAATTTGGAGATTAATCCTTTGTCAGTTGCTTCATTTGCAAACATTTTCTCCCATTCTGAGGGTTGTCTTTTCATCTAGTTTATTGTTCTCTTTGCTATGCAAAAGGTTTTAAGTTTCATTAGGTCCCATTTTGTTTACTTGTGTTTTTATTTCCATTTCTCTAGGAAGTGGGTCATAAAGGATCTTGCTGTGATGTATGTCATAGAGTCTTCTGCCTATGTTTTCCTCTAAGTGTTTGATAGTGTGTGGCCCTACATTTAGGTCTTTAATCCATTTTAAGTTTATTTTTGTGTATGGTGTTAGGGAGCATTCTAATTTCATTCTTTTACATGTAGCTATACAGTTAACCCATCACCACTTATTGAAGAGGCTGTCTTTTCTCCATTGTATATTCTTGCCTCCTTTATCAAAAATAATGTGACCATATGTGCGTTGGTTTATCTATTTTCTATCCTGTTCCATTGATATATATTTCTGTTTTTGTGCCATTACCATACTGTCTTGATTACTGTAGCTTTGTACTATAGTCAGAAGTCAGGCAGCCTGATTCGTCTTGCTTCGTTTATCTTTCTCAAGATTGCTTTGACTATTTGGGCTCTCTTGTGTTTCCATACAAATTGTGAAATTTTATTCTAGTTCTGTGAAAAATGCCATTGGTAGTTTGATAGTGATTGCATTGAACCTGTAGATTGCTTTGGGTAGTGTAGTCATTTTCACAATGTTGATTCTTCTAATCCAAGAACATGGTATATCTATCCCTCTGTTTGTATCATCTTTAATTTCTTTCATCAGTGTCTTATACTTTTCTGCATACAAATCTTTCGTCTCCTTACATAAGTTTATTGCTATGTATTTTATTCTTTTTGTTGCACTGGTAAATGGAAGTGTTTCCTTTATTTCTCTTTCATATTTTCATCATAAGTGTATAGGAATGCAAGAGATTTCTGTGCATTAATTTTGTATCCTACTACTTTACCAAATTCATTGATTAACTCTAGTAGTCTTCTGATAGCATCTTTAGGATTCTCTATGTATAGTATCATGTCATCTGCAAACAGTGACAGAATTACTTCTTTTCTGATTTGGATTCCTTTTATTTCTTTTTCTTCTCTGATTGTTGTGGCTAAAACTTCCAAAACTATGTTAAGTAATAGTGGTGAGAGTGGACAACTTTGTCTTGTTCCGGTGTTAGAGGAAATGGTTCCAGTTTTTCATCATTGAGAATGATGTTGGCTGTGGGTTTGTCATATATGGCCTTTATTATGTTGAGGTAGGTTCCCTCTGTTCCTACTTTCTGGAGAGTTTTTTATCATAAATGGGTGTTGAATTTTGTCGAAAGCTTTTTCTGCATCTATTGAGATTATCATATGGTTTTTATCTTTCAGTTTGTTAATATGGTGTATCACATTGATTGATTT
>NC_041217.1:114698931-114780605 GCF_002837175.3 Physeter macrocephalus
CTCCATACTGTTCTCCATAGTGGCTGTATCAATTTACATTATTCCCACCAGCAGTGCAAGAGGGTTCCCTTTTCTCCACACCCTCTCCAGCATTTATTGTTTCTAGAGTTTTTGATGATGGCCAATCTGACCGGTGTGAGATGATATCTCATTGTCGTTTTGATTTGCATTTCTCTAATGATTAATGATGTTGAGCATTCTTTCATGTGTTTGTTGGCGATCTGTATATCTTCTTTGGAGAAATGTCTATTTAGTTCTTCTGCCCATTTTTGGATTGGGTTGTTTGTTTTTTTGTTATTGAGTTGCATGAGCTGCTTGTAAATTTTGGAGGTTAATTCTTTGTCATTTGCTTCATTTGCAACTATTTTCTCCCATTCTGAGGGTTGTCTTTTGGTCTTGTTTATGGTATCCTTTGCTGTGCAAAGGCTTTTAAGTTTCATTAGGTCCCATTTGTTTATTTTTGTTTTTATTTCCATTTCTCTAGGAGGTGGGTCAAAAAGGATCTTGCTGTGATTTATGTCATAGAGTGTTCTGCCTATGTTTTCCTCTAAGTGTTTGATAGTGTGTGGCCCTACATTTAGGTCTTTAATCCATTTTAAGTTTATTTTTGTGTATGGTGTTAGGGAGCATTCTAATTTCATTCTTTTACATGTAGCTATACAGTTAACCCATCACCACTTATTGAAGAGGCTGTCTTTTCTCCATTGTATATTCTTGCCTCCTTTATCAAAAATAATGTGACCATATGTGCGTTGGTTTATCTATTTTCTATCCTGTTCCATTGATATATATTTCTGTTTTTGTGCCATTACCATACTGTCTTGATTACTGTAGCTTTGTACTATAGTCAGAAGTCAGGCAGCCTGATTCGTCTTGCTTCGTTTATCTTTCTCAAGATTGCTTTGACTATTTGGGCTCTCTTGTGTTTCCATACAAATTGTGAAATTTTATTCTAGTTCTGTGAAAAATGCCATTGGTAGTTTGATAGTGATTGCATTGAACCTGTAGATTGCTTTGGGTAGTGTAGTCATTTTCACAATGTTGATTCTTCTAATCCAAGAACATGGTATATCTATCCCTCTGTTTGTATCATCTTTAATTTCTTTCATCAGTGTCTTATACTTTTCTGCATACAAATCTTTCGTCTCCTTACATAAGTTTATTGCTATGTATTTTATTCTTTTTGTTGCACTGGTAAATGGAAGTGTTTCCTTTATTTCTCTTTCATATTTTCATCATAAGTGTATAGGAATGCAAGAGATTTCTGTGCATTAATTTTTCATATATGGCCTTTATTATGTGAGGTAAGTTCCTTCTATGCCTACTTTCTGGAGGGTTTTTATCATAAACAGGTGTTGAATTTTGTTGAAAGCTTTTTCTACATCTATTAAGATGATCATATGGTTTTTCTTCTTCAATTTGTTAATATGGTGTATCACATTGATTCATTTGCGTATGTTGAAGAATCCCTGCTTTCCTAGGATAAACTCAACTTGATCATAGTGTATGATCCTTTTAATGTGCTGTTGGATTCTGTTTGCTAGTAGTTTGTTGAGGATTTTTGCATCTATGTTCATCAGTGATATTGGCCTGTAGTTTTCTTTCTCTGTGACATCTTTGTCTGGTTTTGGTATCAGGGTGGTGGTGGCCTTTTAGAATGAATTTGGGAGCATTCTTCCCTTTGCTATATTTTGGAAGTGTTTGAGAAGGATAGATGTTAGTTCTTCTCTAAATGTTTGATAGAATTCACCTTTGAAGCCATCTGGTTCTGGGCTTTTGTTTGTTGGAAGATTTTTAATCACAGTCTCAGTTTCAGTGCTTGTGATTGGCCTATTATTTTTTCCATTTCTTCCTGGTTCAGTCTCAGAAGCTTGTGTTTTTCAAAGAATTTTTCCATTTTCTCCAGATTGTCCAATTTATTGGCATAGAGTTTCTTGTAGTAATCTCTCATGATCCTTTTTATTTCTGCAGTGTCAGTTTTTACTTCTCCTTTTTCATTTCTAATTCTACTGATTTGAGACTTCTTCCTTTTTTTCTTGATGAGTATGGCTAATGGTTTGTCAATTTTGTTTATCTTCTCAAAGAACAAGCTTTCAGTTTTATTGATCTTTGCTATTGTTTCCTTCATTCTTTTTCATTTATTTCTGATCTGATTTTATGATTTCTTTCCTTCTGCTAACTCTGGGGTTTTTTTGTTCTTCTTTCTCTAATTGCTTTAGGTGTAAGGATAGCTTGTTTATTTGAGATGTTTCCTGTTTCTTGAGGTAGGATTGTATTACTATAAACTTCCCTCTTAAAACTGCTTTTGCTGCATCGCATAGGTTTTGGGTCATCGTGTTTTCATTGTCATTCGATTCTAGGTTTTTTAAATTTCCTCTTTGATTTCTTCAATGATCTCTTGCTTATTTAGTAGTGTATTGTTTACCCTCCATGTGTTTGTATTTTTTACACATTTTTTCCTGTAGTTGATATCTAGTATCATAGTGTTGCGGTCGGAAAAGATACTTGATATGATTTCAATTTTCTTAAATTTACCAAGGCTTGATTTGTGACCCAAGATATGATCTATCTGGAGAATGTTCCATGAGCACTTGAGAAGAAAGTGTATTCTGTTGTTTTTGGATGGAATGTCTTATAAATATCAAGTAAGTCCATCTTGTTTAATGTATCATTTAAAGCTTGTGTTTCCTTATTTATTTTCATTTTGGATGATGTGTCCATTGGTGAAAGTAGGGTGTTAAAGTCCCCCACTAAGATGGTGTTCCTGTCTATTTCCTCCTTTATGGCTGTTAGCATTTGCCTTATGCATTGAGGTGCTCCTATGTTGGGTGCATAAATATTTACAATTGTTATATCTTCTTCTTGGATTGATCCTTTGATCATTTTGTAGTGTCCTTCTTTGTCTCTTTTAATAGTCTTTATTTTAAAGTCTATTTTTACTGGTATGAGTATCGGTACTCCAGCTTTCTTTTGATTTCCATTTGCATGGAATATCTTTTTCCATCCCCTCACTTTCAGTCTGTGTCCCTAGGTCTGAAGTGGGTCTCTTGCAGACAGCATATATATATATGGGTCTTGTTTTTGTATCCATTCAGCCAGTCTATGTCTTTTGGTTGGAGGATTTAATCCATTTACATTTAAGGTAATTATCGATATGTATGTTCCTATTACCATTTTCTTAATTGTTTTGGGTTTGTTATTGTGGGTCCTTTCCTTCTCTTGTGTTTCCTGCCTAGAGAAGTTCCTTTAGCATTTGTTGTAAAGCTGGTTTGGTGGTGCTGAATTCTCTTAGCTCTTGCTTGTCTGTAAAGCTTTTAGTTTCTCTTTTGAATCTGAATGAGATCCTTGCTGGGTAGAGTAATCTTGGTTGTAGGTTCTTCCCTTCCATCACTTTAAATATGTCCTGCCATTCCCTTCTGGCTTGCAGAGTTTCTGAAAGATCAGCTCTTATCCTTATGGGGTTTCCCTTGTATGTTATTTGTTGTTTTTCCACTGCTGCTTTTATTATTTTTTCTTTGTATTTAATTTTTGTTAGTTTGATTAATATGTGTCTTGGTGTGTTTCTCCTTGGATTTTTCCTGTATGGGTCTCTATGTGCTTCCTGGACTTGACTGACTATTTCCTTTCCCTTATTAAGGAAGTTTTCAACTATAATCTCTTCAAATATTTTCTCAATCCCTTTCTTTTTCTCTTTTTCTTCTGGAATCCCTATAATTCGAATGTTGGTGCATTTAGTTTTGTTCCAGAAATCTCTGAGACTGTCCTCAATTCTTTTCATTCTTTTTTCTTTATTCTCTCTGCTGTAGTTATTTCCACTATTTTATCTGCTGGGTCACTTATCTATTCTTCTGCCTCAGTTATTCTGCTATTGATTCCTTCTAGAGAATTTTTAATTTCATTTGTTGTGCTGTTCATCATTGTTTGTTTGCTCTTTGGTTCTTCAAGGTCCTGGTTAAACATTTCTTTTATTTTCTCCATTCTATTTCCAAGATTTTGGATTATCTTTATTCTCATTACTCTGAATTCTTTTTTGGGTAGACTGCCTATTTCCTCTTCATTTTTTTGGTCTGATGGGTTTTTGCCTTGCTCCTTCATGTGTTATGTGTTTCTCTGTCTTCTCTTTTTGCTTACCCTACTGTGTTTGGGGTCTTCTTTTTGCAGGCTGCAGGTTTGTAGTTCCTGTTGGTTTTCGCTGTCTGCCGCAGTGGCTACAGCTGTTTCAGTGGGTTGTGTAGGCTTCCTGGTGGAGGGAACTGTGCCTGTGTTCTGGTGGATGAGGCTGGATCTTGTCTTTCTGGTGGGCAGGACCACATCTGATGGTGTGTTTTGGTGTGTCTGTGACCTTATTATGATTTTAGGCAGGCTCTCTGCTAATGCGTGTGGTTGTGTTCCTGTCTTGCTAGTTGTTTGGCATGGGGTGTCCAGCACTGTAGCTTGCTGGCCGTTGAGTGGAGCTGGGTCTTAGCATTGAGATGGAGATTATGGGGGAGCTTTCACCGTTTGCTATTACATGGAGGTGGGAGGCCTCTGGTGGACCAATGTCCTGAACTTGGCTCTCTCACCTGAGGCACAGGCCTGACACCCAGCTGGAGCACCAAGACCTTGTCAGCCACACGGCCTTAGAAGCATCTTTCTCCTCTTTGGGCTTGGTCACCTTTCCACTCATAGATCCCAGCTTGCTTGATATGGTTCGGCTAGGAGACGGAAGTCCTCGCCAAGTGGGCTGGACATGGGAGAGTGCTTATGGCAGCAAGTTGTGACTGCGAGCTCCCCTCAGTGTGGCTCTGGGCAGAAGCTACTTTTCTCCAGTGCTGCCACCACCCTTATACACTTTGGGGACTCCTCTGATGGCAAGTGCCTGCACTGAACAGTGGAATCTCAGTCTGGGATTCGGCAACTCCTCACCTCCGACCAGTTGCCCAAGTTGAGACAGCTGGATTCTACGTGAGACGGGCATGCTGAGATCTGGTTATCAGTAAGGCAGAAAGTCTACTTTGCTTTTTTGAAGTCTCATTCTATTTTCTTAAAATAAATAATTTTAAGTAAGTTCTTGAAATAGTAATTTCTTTAATCTGCCCTCTTATACCACTTTTCACTTTTCTTGTAGCCATATTTTTCTTTTTGTGAAACTATTTTATCACCTATACTAGATTTCATTTTCTTTTCTAGAGTATCAGGATCAAAATAGTTAGTTTTGTATTTGAATTAAGCAATTAGTAAGGTGAAGTATGGAGTATGAATTATCAAGTTAAGGTCTACTTAGTAAGAGACATGATTCCTAAAAGAAAAGCAAGATTGCCTTAAGATAAAATTGTCATATAAAAAGTATCTTCTCACCACATTCTTCAACACGATGATGAATTCTAATTGTTGGAAAGTTGGAAAGAGAATATTCCAATCAGTTTAAAAACACATATATAAAACTTTAAAGAAGCAAAACAGAAGGCAAGTTTGTGCAATGATAACATTGGTTCTGTTTGAATGGAGGGGAAGAAATGGGCAGTTATCAAATATTTGCTGGGAAGTGTGTCAGATTTCTTACATCATTGTGTTGAATTTAATTGTCTTCTGGAGCAAAGAACCTGGATAGGAGAAAGAAAAGATGTAACAATGCCAGACCAGAAAGGTCAGTTTCGAAAGGGTTGATGCCATGATGTGGTCTTTTAAGAAGACTTGCAGAACACTTGGCAGTGTCCAAAACATCCATAAAACACTTGGTCTACAGAAAAAGGTCCTTGAAATACTGTCCTATCCAAAATATCTATGGGCTTATTTGGTCCAGCCAAATGGTTTTGGACAGGACCACATATCAAGGACCATTTTGTTTGGACCAAATATATTGTGACAATTTTGGATAAGATCAAATGCTTGTTAACCTTAAGAAGATTTAGTTTATACATAAAATAATTTATTTTCTATTTCATATAAAAGAAGTTTGGAGGTAAGGCTTCCAGGATAGGGTGATTATCCATGAAAGTGTAATAATTTAGTCTCCTTCATTTAGGCTGCTGCACATTAGATTCCAAATCATAATCCAGTGTGGCTGCCAGAACTCCAAACATCATATGTATATTACAGCCAACAGCAAGGAGGAGGGGATGAAGCAGAGTATCATCTCTCCTTTGAAAGAAATATTTTAGAAATATGTCAAGACATTTCTGATCAATGGTAATGTCCAATGGGACAATAAGTGCTATATCTACTCCTAACTAAAGGGATATTGAGGCATGTCTTTATTCCAAGTTGTCAAGTGCCTAACTAATAATCAGGAATTTTCTTACTATGGAAAGAGGGAGCATTTATTGAGGAATAACTTGCTGGTTTAGTAGGAAAGAGACATTGAGTTTTGTAAGATATCTTTTGATATCTTTGAGAGTATATTTTTAGTAGAATGATAAAAACAAAATTGTGGAGATAATGGAGAATTGTTGGGAAAATGGTGTATCACATTTTCCATCAAGGAAGACATTTGCTTATGAAAGAAAGCAAGAAATAGTAAGGTTTCTAGAGAGGGTCTCAAGGTTAAGGGAAGGGGAGAGGACTTTGCATCTTTGAAGGAAGAGTGGTTGGAGCTATCAAGGTACTATTGGGAACCTGAGGGGAGAAGGTCTAAGAAATACCTCTGACAGGTAAGTTTCAAAGAATATATGTACAGACTAACCATCAAAAAGAGGAGAGTGATAGTTTGGTAAGTTCTATCATATAGCCAGGACCATCTCAGTTTAACAGCAGCACTAGTCATGCATTATAAGTGAGGGTTAAAGGGAAGTAAAATAGTCCAGGTGGTTAATGGATAATGTTTGAAATACAGATACAAGAACTGAGTTAAGAACTCTCTAAATAAAATAAAATAAAATATGGAGCATGTTTCTGAATATCCCTGTCTCTGCAAGGTAAGAATTTCTTCATAAAATCTGAAGGAAACTCACATGTCCATTAAGAAACTTGATTGAAGTTTTTACCTGGCTTTGATTACCTGGATATTGCACAATTTAAAGAAATAAGCTCTCTTAGTAGTCATAATAAAGATATATATTTTACAAAACTGTAACTGGCTTTATACAGGCACTGTTATTGTTTAATTATGGATTTCTGGGAAAAAAATCTCTTCCTGAAAATTTTGCTGTCAGAGACAAATTCTTAGCTGGTTTTGGAATGTAATGTTAGCTTCCCAAGCAGAAAGCAAGTTACATGAAGTGCTGAAAATTCACCACCAGCTTTTTCAGTAAAACTATAAATAACAGCTATATTGTGCCTTGGGAAAACAAACATGGGCTCAAAACTTTATTAAAAGTTATTTTTTCCCATAAACTGCTGTGTAAGTCACCTATAGGATAAACCTCATAATTTATGTTTTATCCTTAGCAGACAAGGAAGAAGGTAATTGGTTTGTCTGACTGTGTATTTATCCCAGAAATAACAACACAAAATATGTTTGGAAGTAGGGTGAGAAATATTCTAAAAAGATAGTTGACTGTATGCCTATTGGATTAATTTTTAAATGAGGTTAAAGATACAGTTATTAAATATCATTTTCCCAATTTTTATGTTTTCTGATCACTCCCTAATTGTATACAAAATAGGAATCTGATTTATTGTAATGTGTACTATTCCTCTGCAGGTATTAATAGAAGTAAGTCCTTTATATAATCTATTCCAAATAGGGTGAATATATTGTTTAAATAAAAAGATATTTCATTTTATAATTGGTCAAAAGCACCTGAGAAAGACCTGTTCAGTTTTGAAAGGTACCTGACTGAATAAATCACCTCCTCCCCTTAGATATCAAGTTATCACCCAAATGCCTTATTTCTCTGATTCAAGTTTATCATTAAAAACAAAATAAAATAAAAAAGTCAACGTAGGAACAGAGTACTTATGTGAAGGGTATGAAAGAGAAAGACAAAGGGGAATGCAATTATAGTTACAAAGCTCCAAGCAATATGGTTTGTTTTTATGGGTTTTCTTTTCATTTACTCACTCCCACTTACATTCAATGAATCTACTGAAAAAAAACCAAAAACAAAAACTTGATTTCCTTAGTATGTTTTTCTTTTGAATTTAGTTAAATTAAAATCACTCTTTATATTTCTGTCCCAAATCCCAACAAATCTAATCAAAAAGAATCCATTCACTAAAGGAGATGGGAGTAAATATCTGGCTTTCTTAGGGTTCATATAAAAAGATGTAACCAGCACAATACATAATATACCCACTGAAGGCTCATTTATAATGAATTTGGAGGAACTGATGTAGAGGAAGAAGGTAGTTATGCATGGAAGAGACTGGAATCTTGACTCTTTTGAAATAGCAAGAGAAGGTGAAAGGAAACAACACAGATACTTCTGTTAGAAGTGTACTCTATGGTCTTTGAGGTGTATTTACCTTGATATAGAACTACCTGTTCCATTTTCTAATTTCTTTTGTTGCTGTAGAGATTTATGTTAGGAAGTGGTAGAGGGACTCGTGGTCAATTTCTAGGCAGCAAAGTTTTGGCAAGGCAATTACTAAGAAAAAAAGAAAGATTCAAGAGAATGGTCTTTTTTACCTTTTTTATTTTGGAACTCTGAAAGGAACCGAGTTTGGGTATGTTAATTAATTAAAAGTAAAGTAACAATTTCAGAATAAATTATTCTTTTATAACAAATATCACATTGCTTTGTAGTTATATACTTACATTTCTTTCTTTCTCAAAAGATTCTCAGATCTTCATGGAAAATAATGTGCCTTATTCATTTTTAAAAATCCCCAATCTGATATAAAAATGCTTGGCAAAAATGTTTGTGTAACAAACTACCTAGCTGTCTTTTCCATGCTGTCTTTCACTTTTTTCTTTTTTTCTTTTTAATAGGCTCTTTCTCCTATAATTCACTATTCTTATTCAGATTTGTACTTCTGAGGATTTTAGCTATGGATATCATTTTATGAGAAAACAGTGAACAAATATAGAATGTATACAGCAGGGGTGAAAGCATAAGAATGGATATAAAAACTTCTTCTTATGAGAAAACAGTATATAAATGAGTCTTCGTCAGTGCAGTGGCTGACCTGAGAGTGGTCTTCAAGTCCTTGAAGGGTTGTATTATGAAGGATCATAGAGTCTGGACCTATCAGCAAAAGACACAAGGACATAGAGGTTAGATTAGTGTAACACTTAGTTGTTCAAATATGGAAGAGCTGCTTTTAAAGGTGTGAGTCCTGTTACTGGTGGGGGTAAAATGGAGACTGTATTGCTTGCTTAAAGGGTTATTCTCAAGAACATTCCTTCCTGGAATTGGAGAATTTGTTGATTTCCATACCCTTTTCTCTTAGGTATAATAGTTACTGCATCACTTGCCCATCTTCCAGCCACCGCATGATAATGCTCATGAATGTATCTTTGACACAGACATCTAATAAACTACAGGCATTCACTAACACGTACTTTTGAAAACTACTGTCCTAGGTCTTGCAGAATACAGAAATTAATAAAAGTACTTTTCTTTTCTGAATGTTCATGGTTTAGAGACAGAGGAAAGGTAAAACACATTCATGATGCGATGTGTGCAATAAAAATAATCTAGTCCTAATTTTTTTCTCTTCTGAGCACTATGTCTAACAAAATATTCATGTTTTGTGAATTTAGATGGAAAGAAGTATACATACCCATTCTTTTCAGACCTCCTGTTTTTTTTTGTTTTTTGTTTTCTTTGTTTGTTTGCCAAATGTTCTCCTGAGCTTTGGGACCACAAAAGTAAGCAAAAAGTTTAGAAGCTTTGAACTAAGAGTTAATAATATAATGAAGCTGAAAAACATTAATTAATAATTTAATAATAAATGAATGTAACCAATTGTACATACATAAAGATATAAATATATTTTTAAAATCATGATAAGAAACAATATCTGCAGCTATGAAACTATATAATTGGTAGAGACTGGGCTTAATTTATGAGGGGCAGGGAGGACTAAGATGTGAAAAAGAATCCTGCAGAATCTTGGCTCCCAGACCAGGGATCGAACCCACGCCCTTGGCAGTGAAAGCACAGAATCCTACCTACAGGACTGTCAGAGAATTCCCTAGACCTCCTGGGTTTTTCTATGTTCCGTTCCCAGGAAAGAAAACTCTTGTTAAAATCTCACTGTAAAGAAGGACTTTTGACTAATCAAACAATATGAGCATGTTTATATAAGGAATCAGAGTCCACTTCCATATAGATCCACTGAATTTTCTAGAGTCCAACTCTGGCATATAGCAATAGAAGGTAACTCAACCAAGGTGGAGAAAAAATGTGGCAAAAATTGGGTAACAAAACCAATACAAATTTACTTTATGAATGATACCTTGTTTGTTTGGAAAAGCTAAATATATATGTTATTTTCCTATTATCGGAACACATGCTAGATGTTCTACAGTTCAGTTTCCCATGACATTTTAATACACTCTTCACTGTGGAAAAATCTCTCCCAACTTCTGGACTTTGCACCTATAATTCTCTGTTTAGAAACTCTACCCCTCCCCAGTTCTTTGCTGATACAGCTTATTTACATCTTAGTCCTCCCTGCCCCTCATAAATTAAGCCCAATCTCTACCAATTATATAGTTTCAGAGCTGCAGATACTGTTTTTATGATTTTAAAAAATATATTTATATCTTTATGTATGTACAATTGATTACATTCATTATTAAATTATTAATTAAGATTTTTCTGCTTCTTTATATTATCGACTCTTTCAGTTTGAGCTCCTAAACTTTTTGCTTACTTTTGTGGTCCCAAGCTCAGGAGAACATTTGGCAAATAGATTTTGAGAGGCTGAAAGGAAGTTCTAAAGCTACTAGGATTCTTTTTTTTTTTTTTTTAGATGTTGGGGGTAGGAGTTTATTAATTTATTTATTTTTGCTGTGTTGGGTCTTCGTTTCTGTGGGAGGCCTTTCTCTAGTTGTGGCAAGCGGGGGCCACTCTTCATCGCGGTGCGCGGGCCTCTCACTGTCGCGGCCTCTCTTGTTGTGGAGCACAGGCTCCAGACGCGCAGGCTCAGTAGTTGTGGCTCATGGGCCCAGTTGCTCCGCGGCATGTGGGATCCTCCCAAACCAGGGCTCGAACACGTGTCCCCTGCATTAGCAGGCAGATTCTCAACCACTGCGCCACCAGGGAAGCCCAAGGATTAGTTTTATTACATAGAGTGAAACTTAGAAGTTGGCCAGATTTACATCCAACAATAGCCAGACTTTTCATTTATTGATTGTTGCCAAAAAGTAGTTATTTTTCCTAATCTTCTCTAATAGAATAATTCTTCTTCCTTCCTAATTAAAAAAAAAAGAGTTCCATAAATGGATAAATAAATACATTGTTTCTAATATTTTTCTGTACTTAGATTTACAAATTTGGCAAGCATCTTAGTGTTATTTGTTTAGATGGAATCAAAGTTTAGGATTAATTTGTTTTAGGGGTATTGAAAAACATAAACTTGATTTGATTAGCTATCGATATACAATACATGCAAAGAAAAGGAGCTTCTATGCTAATTTCTATTTTGAATGAAAAATTGTTCAGTTCAATTTTTAAGGTATTAATATATTAATAGAAAGATATATGGTTATTTTGAGTTTCACATTAAAAACTCAATTTTATTTGCAACTGATTAGGACTTCCTTTGATGGCTAAACATAAATAAATTAATTATAGGTAAACCAATTTACTCTCATAAGCACTGTTAGTATTATTCATTTTAGTTAGAGATCGTATTTTCTCATCTCTAAAAAGAGGTGCTTCAATTAATGAGCTGTAGTTTCTTGCCTGGTTTCCCATTCCATGGTACTACAAATTATAGTAAACAAATTTTATGTTTCACTTACATGCTAAAAAGATCATATCAGAAAAATAACACTCTAGATAATTGTATTCTTTAGCTATTTAAAGTTTTCTGTTGAAGTGAAGACACTTGATGAAGAAATCAACTTTTATATACATTTTATGTATTAGTAAGTAGAGAAAGAAAACCTGAGTTCTCAAAAAAATAAATTATTAGCATTTTACTGGAAAACTTGGCCCCTTTCAAATATACGTTCTCTGCACTTCTTTTGAATGGCTTTTATAAAGTTTGCTAACTTATGATTACAGTATCCACCATCCCTCCTCACTGAGTATCACAAGATCTTCTCTCCCATACCTGAGTATTGTAAGGCTCCTCTTCCCCTAATGGCCACAAGGCAATTCTTAGAGCGGGACCTGATTTATAGTGAAGTACGAGAAATCCTGTAGTTTCACTGTATTAAGTATCTGGAATGTGAGCATCACCCACTATCTTTTGTGAATACTCCCTTCCTTCTTTCTTGAGCTGAAGATGTTAATAAACAAATAAGGGTTGGTTTTAGAAATCTAGATCTGTGAACTTATTTGCTATTATACTCCAAATGTCTTCTAGTTTACTTTCATTTAAGAAAATAAGTTGATTGGGTCAGGTAATAAACTTCACTCATTGAAGGTAATTCACTGACCCCAAGAAGTATAGATAATATCAAGTCATGTTGCAAATTATTGTCTTACTATTTCATAACTTCTGTCTTCAAATTCTTTGTGCTTTGGCACTGCAATAATTCTTTCTCACATATGTTGTGAAATCATGCAGGTCTCCTTTGAAAGTCTAGGAAATATATATTATTTCTCTGTCTTTTTCATTTCACACATAATATATTATTCCTAACTAAATAGGTGTTCTAAAAATTTCTGTATATTTTGGGAAGATGATTTAATTGTTTAGGAGAGGAGCAATTTTGATCACCTTTACATTTCAGTTGTAAAACCTTGGAAAAAACTTAAAATGCTAGAATATCTCCAATTCTGATTACTTGAAAACTTTCTAAGAAAGAAAGTCTAACAATATAGTTGGCTTTAATTTTTAAAAATCTGCCTTGTTTGGTGTTTTTCAGGAGATTTTCTTTTGAAAAACTGCAAATAAATTATAAAGCATTTGTATTGTTAGTATTGCCTGACTTAACTGAATCAAGAAAAATTAACGGCCAAGATATGGAGATAGGTTTTTACAGACTTACCACATGGAAACTTTGCTTCTTTACCAAAAAGAGTTGTTAATGTCAAAAGAAGAAAATAGTGAAAATCCTATTTAAGTTGGTTCTCTTTCAATGGCCTAGCACACTCTAATCATATTACCCCTAAATCATTTCTTTTCCTCAATTCATTTCAGTCTATTATTAACACAAAGGCAACCTTATTTTCATTGTTTTATAGTATAATTAATGATAAAACATACTGTCTATTAATGACATATTCCTCAAAATTAAAACTTATATCAGTATTGGATACATATTGCAATATTTTATATAATATTCATGTTACTACATCCTCTTTTATTTAATGCAATTTTGTAAAAATCTAATAAAGAATGTTGGCATGTGTGTATTTGTGTGGGTTTACTAATAGGATGATGAGATCTGTAAAATGTAAAGGATATTTGTTTATAATTGTGCTATACTTTTACCCAGGTTATTGATTAAAGTGAAATCAAGAAGTGACAGCAATGTCTTATGTAATACACTTTCCAGAATAAGAAAGATGAGCAAATTAGTCTTCATAACCCCCAGTAAAATTCAGGAAAGACTGATTTCATCCAAAATTTTCAGAGGCAAGATTTTTCACAGACATTCAATTATAATATTGTCATGTTCTTGTACTGCATATTGTATTTACAAAATGAATATTATGAATATTTCAAATAAAACATAAGCAGTAATATAATTTATATGTAACATTATATTTTACTTGCAGAACTGTCAGATACTTTCACTAGTTATGAAATATATCTGATGAATATCCTTTGTATTATTTAAAGTTTATAGTAGAAATGAATAATGTTTATTTGATTATATTTTAGTGCTTACATGAATGAATATTAAACCCAAATTTTCATGCATAAAAGAATCAGATCCAGAAAAACTCTAGTCCTTATAGTAAACTCCCTGTAAAAGTGCAGAATGTTGAGTTCAGATCAAAGCATGGATTTTGAAGTACAACATTTATTTTGTATTAATTCATTTATTTTAACCTGAACAGTTCTAAAAGCAGTCAGAGTCGAGATTTAGCATAATTTCCCTAATTGAACTACCTGTTTTATAGTGGGTAGGAAGAGAATGAGAATGAAAACCAGGATGAAAGAACCATGGCATTAATCTTAAAAGTTTCATAAAGCCTAGACCTTCTTCAGAAGAGTCAAATGCAGAAGTATTTCTGCTTAAAAAAAAAGATGAAAACAAAACAACATGATCCTTCATTTTAAGTCAATAAATCTCAATTATGCATTTACTTTCGAGTACCAGGGAATCTTTCTCAAACTCAGACTTGTTGAGAAGGTGATGCTTATAGTCATGAAACAAAAAATGTAAAGGAAAAATACCATCCAATTAAAAATGCAATCAAATTCCTGAAGGAGATCAGAGCAGAGATTGGTAAGCAGTCAAATCTATGAAACAGTACACATTTTTCGAGTTACACATGCTAGTTCCAATGCATGTGATTGTTGTGTGTCTAATAACTACATTGATACACATAAGAGTCCCATTTTAACAATTTATCTAAGAGTTCGTTTATTCAACAAATATTTATTGTCAGGCACTGTGCTGTTAATGTGGATACAACAATGATCAAAAAAAGACACTTTTTCCACAAGCCCTGAATTCACAGTCTAGTGCGGTGACATAAACTTAACAAATCACACAAGAGTAAATTTATATTGTGAAAAAGAGATGAGAGAGAGAATTGTATTATACTATGAGACTGTAATTTTAAAAAAAAAAATTAATGTATTTAAGGAGACTAGGGAAGATTTCTTTAAATATGTCATGATTGCTTTATTTTGTTTTTGTTTTAAGGAGTTCATAAGATAAAAAGATTTTAGGGGCTAAGAGAAGCAATCAAAATAGAGAAATACATAAAGACTTTGGAAGGAAAGAACCTGAAACTTCTACCATGGGTAATCAGAAGCCATTAAACCTAAGGTCAGAAAGGAAAACAAACAAACAAACAAACAAAAAAACAACAAAAAACACTAACCCATTAGCTAAGGTTGGCAAACCCTTGAGTGGTGTTGGTGGTTAAATATTTCTTTCCAGTACATCCACATTATGATGTCTTTACCATCTAATAGCAACAAAGGCAATAAAGATTAAGGCTCAAACTAGAATCACCAGTGTTGGAAATCATATCTCATTCTACACAAATCCAAATGGCATTATGATCTTGGGTTTCACCATACAGTCATATCTAGAAGTTGCTAATTAAGAATAACATTCCTAAGTGAGAGAAGAATTTATGATATAATTAAAATATCAGTATCTTTTTTTGCATGTTCTTATCAACTAAGCATGCTTTTAAATAATTCTCTTTATAAGTGAACTTTTATAAAGTTATATCATGGAAAAATGAATCATTATCATTCATAAAATTATTGGGAGAGCAGTAAATTCTTTATCGATGTCTCACTTAAATTATGTTGAAAATATCACAAAGATTTCTGCTGGCTTTTGCTCTCTTCTGGGGCTGACAGTCTAAAACAAAGCTCTGTGTCAGGTACATTTAGGGGGTCCCAAGAAGGTGTACTTCTTTGTAGACCCTGGGCATGGTACTCCCAGCATAGGTTCAACTTCTCCCTCTCGACTCCAGCGTTGATGTAAATGGTTCATTGCTATCAACAGGGAATCCCCTTCCCCATCAGAGTGGTTCTCTCAGAGGCAGTAGCAAGATGCTTCAATACAGGCTACCTTCAGTGGTGGTCATTTTATCCAGCAAAATTTCATCTGTACCTTTTGTACCACTTGGGGGAAATGCAAGTTTCCACTTACCAAACTCTCCATCAGCTCTGCCAAATCTTTCCCTTGCTGTTATCCAAAGACCAGGAGAAGCAGATGTTTTACTAGGCTAATAAATGGCTCAATAGATGAGTGATGATTATCAGTCTCTGAAATCATGGAGGAAAGGTGTTAGAGTTACTTTTTCAGTTTGATTTTTAAATTGTGGTAAAATATACATAACCTAAAATATACCATGCATCCATTTTTGAGTGTACAGTTTTATGACATTAAGTATTGATACATTCATATTGCTGTTCTACCTTCACCACCATCCATCTCCAAAGCTCTTTCCATCTTCCTCAACTGAAGCTCTTTATCCATTAAACACTAACTCCCCATAACCCATGGAAGCTCTTTCTACTTTCTGTCTCTATGAATTTGACTACTTAGGAAGCTCATATAAGATAAATCATATATTTGTTCTTTTGTGACTGGCTTATTTATTTAGGATAAGATGTTCAAAGTTCATCCACATTGTAGTAAGTGTCAAAATTTCTTTCCTTTTGAAGAAAAGCTTAATAGTATTCCATTATATGAATATACATTTTGTTTATCTATTCATCTGCTAATGGACACTTGTGTTGCTTCCATCTTTTGGCTATTGTAAATAATGCTGCTATGAACATGACTGTACAAATATTTGTTCAAGTACCTGCTTTCATTTCTTTTGGTTATATACCCAGATGTGGAATATCTGTATCATATGGTAATGATGGTAATTCTATTTTTAGTTTTTTAAAGAACTGCCATTTCCATAGCAGCTGCATTTTACATCCCCACCAACATTGCAAAAGGATCCCTACTTTTTAATCTTTTCTTCCAACTTATGCCTTGTGATTGAGACATTTAATCCATTTACATTTAAAGTAATTACTGATAGGAAAGCACTTACTTTTGCCTTTTTGTTTTCTGTATGTGTTATAGTTTTTTGGACAATCTTTCCTCCATTACTTTCATTCTTTTATGTAGTGACACATATTGATTCCCTTTTTATTTCCTTTTGTGTATATTCCAGAGATATTTTCATTGTGATTGCCGTGAGAATTACGTATATTCTAAAGTTATGATTATCTTTTAAATTGCTACCAACTCAATTTCAATCACATATAAAATCTCTACTCCTTTGCAGCTCCACAGCCCTCACCACCACTTTATGTTATTGATGTCACAGATTACATCTTTATATATTGTGGACCCATTAACGTAGAATTATAGGGTTTTTTGCATTTGTCTTTAAAATATTGTATAAAATTAAAAAATGGATTTACAAACCTAAATAAAATAATACTACTTTTTTGCACTTGTCCATCTTTACTGAAGAACTTTATATTTTCATATAACTTCAAGTTACTGTCTTGTATTCTTTCATTTTAACTTGAAGGACACCCTTCAGAATTTCATATAGGTCTAGTGAACTCCCTCAGCTTTCGTTTGTCTGGGACATTCTTAATTTCTTCCCCATATCTGAAGAACAGTTTTGATAAATATAAAATTGGTTAATAGTTTTCTTTTTTTCTCTCTTCAATATTTTAACTACATCTCTTTGTCTTCTAGCCTGCAAGATTTCTGCTTAAAAATCCGCTGATGACCTTATTGGGGATACCTTGAATCTGGTGAGTTGTTTTTCTCTTGCAGCTCCGGAGATTCTGTCTTTGTCTTTGACCTTCCACAGTTTGATTATAATGTATCTCAGTGTGGGTTTGTATATCCATGTATTTCCTCAAATTTGGGAAGTTTTTGGCCTTGATTTCTTTAAGTAATCTCTTTCCCTTTTTCTTGCTTGGGTCCTAGTCAGGAGGAATAGAAACCATCCCTTGGGCAGCCCACATAAATGCCGTAATATTTCAAACAACTTTCACTATGCCCAGAGGAAATAACCACGAATTGGACCAGTGTCTCCTGACTGTACTGCACCATGCCAGGGAGTAGGTAGAAAAGGGCAAGTGAAAATGCAATATAATTTTCTCTTGTTTTGAATGTGGCTTTTTTGGGGGGGCGGGGGGGTTGAGTGCTTGATTGTTGAAGATTATTGAGTGGTTTCCAGCGTTCCTATAAAGTTATTTTAGTTAGTCTGTAGCTGTTTATTGGTGTTTCTATGGGGATTCAAGGGCCTGGAGCTTCCTAGTACAGCATCTTACTGATGTCACTTCCTGTGATGGTTAGTTTTATGTGTCAGTTTGGCTAAACTACGGCATACGGTTGTTCAATTAAATACTAATCTATGATACTATGAAGGTATTTTGTAGATGTGGTTAACATCTATAGTCAGTTGACTATATGTAAAGGAGATTGCTCTAAATAATGTGGGTGGGCCTCATCCAATTAGTTGAAAGACCTCAATAAAAAAATCTGAGATTTTCCGGAGTAAAAGAAATTCTTCCCCAAGACTCCTGCTCATAAGCTTTCAGCCTGCTAGCCTTCTCTACAGATTTTGTACTTGCCAGTCTCAAAACTGTATGAGCCAATTCCTTGAGATATCACTTGATACATAGATACGTTAGATACATACATACATACACACTACTAGTTCTATTTCTCTGTTTTTTCACGGGCAAACTTAGATACCCAAACTTTTATAAACATAGTCTCTTGTATTCCTCCTTCACCACACTCTCACCCACTCTTGCCAACTTGGATTTGGAGAGGCTAGAGACATCCCTTTATCCCCTTCATCACAGAAGGTAAAGAAGCAAAATAGTCTCTCTTCAGGCACTCTTCTTAAAGGTCACCATCTTCTCTTTCCCAGTCTTCTCTTTATGTAGTCAAGTAAATAATTCTACTGAAATGAGTGCTATCTTTAACCTTGGCAGGCCACAAAGGCTGGGAGGTCTCTAATCATAGAATGTGGAATTTTTTAGAGTCATTTTGTTATATTGATTTAACTGTAGGTTTTATATTGGCACTGAGTACCAATAGGCAATGGTAGTGTCTTGTGATTTTAGAGAGTGTCTGGCTATTATTTATAGTGCCTTTCTGTAAATGATAGTAGAAACAAAAGGCTAGCTAGAGTTTAGTCCCCAGTTACCTCATTGCCCAGAGAGCTTCTTCTAAAGAAAAAAACAACAAACTCACAATTATCTATAAGAGTCCTGAGGTTTCCTCAACAAGATTTTATATATTGTTTTCCTTTTTAACTTTCAGGTTTACTTGCTTTTTCTCCTATTTCTCTCTTGTAAGCAACAAGGGAATTTATCATTGTTCTTGAATTCAATCTGAGATTATTCATCTTTCAACAGAGTAACTTACCAATTCAAATTATTAATATGAAAAACTAATATTTATTGAAGTCTGCCTATATTCCAGGCACGGTTTTAAGTACTTTACATGTATTAGTTCATGTGGTCTTTGCCATAACCCTTTTATGGTAACATTATGTTTCTCATATAAAATATGAGACACTGAAACTGAGATATATTAAGTAACTTTCCCAAGGTCAATTGCTAGAAAGAGATAGAGCCAGGATCCAAAGCCGCTCAGTCTGACTCAGAGCTGTGTAATCCTCCATCTTGTCATTTTGACTCCAAAAGTCATAAGTAATGTGTATTACAGACAATACACAAATAATATACATCACAAGCACAAATAAATATATCAATTATAGACAAATAAAATATAGTTATAACTCAAATTTTTCTTTTTTGTCATCTTGTTAATGTTTTATGATTTTATGTCTCCTTTAGTTTTACTCTATTTTGGGAACTTTATTGTGTGGTTTTTGCAGGAATCTTTAGTTTCAGACAGAATCTTGGCTGCACCAGTTAGTAACTGAATCAGTCTAAAATTTTCCTGTTGCAAGGAAGAGAGAATCCAAACCAAATTGGCTTTTATAATAAAAGGGATTCATCAGCTGATGTAACTGAAAAGGACAATAATAGGTCAAATTTCAGGAATGTTCTATCATGGTCCTGGCTTCTGTTTTCCAAGATTCTCTCAGGTCTGTCTTTCTCCATGTTTTAGTTCTATCTTCGTACTGGCTCCTCTCAAGACCACAGAAAGGCTTCCAAGAGCAATCATATCTTCATCTTTCCTCTCACAAAGAGAGTGATGGAACACGTCTCTTTCAGTAACAATAGAACAAAACTCATAAATTTTATACTAATCAAGGCATCACTTTCTGGGGCCAAGATAAAACCATTAACTGATTGACACAGGAAAAGAGGGCTTCCTGAATCAATCACTGTTGTAAAGTCAATCAGGTTATATTAATTAGTTTTAAATGAATCAGAGACCAGCCTGGAAGAGAGATGGGATTAGTTACAGCCCAAAGTTATAGTTTCCACATAATGGAGAAGGGTAGAATGTTGTCAGAGAGAAACTGTAATTTCTTCTACCTAGGTATATGACTTTCATTCTTAGTTACTTCATCTGTAAAGTGAAAATAATCATACACTCTATCTTAATTGGTGGTTTTGAGAAGTAGCTAATGTATATATTAGCTATATATATTAGTAGCTAATATATATAGATAGATAGATTGATAGATAGATAGCTCTTACAATGGCCTAGCACATAGTACCACTTCAAGAAATGATACTGTGATAATGATTATCAATAATACACTTAGCTTATGTTTTTAAAAAAAATCTTCACCTGTGCTTATATCATGTTTTTATTGTAACACCAATCTTTTAGTTTCAATTTTCCCCAAACCATTCTCTCTTCATAATTATGCATTTATCTAAATTAATGTTAAATATTATTATTGGTTTCCATTTTATAAAGTAAGGAATTTAATTCACTTCTTTTTTTCAACTTATACAATTCATATTCTTTTCTAAAAAAATAATCTGGAATTGATATCCAGATTATGACTATTAAATTTTCATCATTTATATTATATAACTTCTCTTGAAACAAAACTATTTTTTAAAATTTGCGTTTACTTAAGCAACATATTTTTAAAATATATCTTAAAATGTTGACCTTTAAATATTAAGCCCTGAATTCATCTTTCCATTGGCCCTGAAACCCCATCCAAGCCATATTTCTTTCAATTGTTGTCCCAAATATTCACTTTTTTTCCCTATAACTCTCTATAGAGAGAACATCTTTCCACCCATCTTCTCCTCAGTAGTGGACCTTATGCTTCCTAAATCACTGAGAAAATTGTAGTGGGAAATAAGTATCTCAACTTCTTCCTTTCATCCCTGATAATTCTCCTGTATGTAACTTTTTTATTCTCTTTTCTGTCTGGGAGAAGAAAGGGCTCTCCTTCTATTTAAGATTAATTAAAACAAATTTTTTTGGTCTGGATGTAATTCTTCTCACCTCTTCAAGGATGTTGCTGTATTGATCATAACATTTTCTATGATTAGAAAATGATATCTTCTTCAGTGATTCAGCATATAAATATGTCCAGTCTCTCTCATATTAAAAAGAAATATTATTCTCAGAAGCAAACAGGTGAATGTATGGTATATAGTAGCATCCAGGTTTCTTACTGTTAGAGTGGAAGGCTAGAGATAAGCAAGGAGAGAAGGATGGAGAGATCCGTTTGGTTATGAATTCAGGTGGGAGAAATCAGTATAGCTTGTTTAGTTTAATATAGATACAGATGGTATCATATAGAAATACTTATAGATATGTGTATATGCATTAATCAGTATACACACATATATTTCCTTGTTCTATCAGCTGAGAAGACCTAAAAGCAAGGACATCTCAGCGGCAATCAGCACATCCAGTGCCCAGATCTTAGTTTCTAATACTATTCTTCGATAAAGGGAACTAAACTTCTGGGAGGGATGGTTTACTGTCTATGGTGGGCAGGAAATATGCAAGATGAGTCTGGAATCTTATGTTGTCAGAAAGAAGTAACACACACACACACACACACACACACACACACACACACACACAAAATGGTGAAGGTATGTCAAAGGGTCATAGGTACCAACTGAAAAATCTCCCAATGGCCAATGCGAGAACAATTTGAACAATGAAGTAAATAAAGTAGCAGTAGATTATAATCCAAAGTATAAAATAAATATGCATGAGTTCCTATTGATGTGAAAAAATAATTGAATAAATAAATAAAAGGGGGAGAACAGACAAATAACCCATGTAGAAAATTTCTATATAATTTATATAGATACAGCTCCCTCTGTGAGGTGAAGCACAATTCTGCACATAGTGCTTTCCTTCCAAAAAGTACAGGGGAAAAAAGAGGAACTTTACAACAAAGAAGTATGATAAACACTAAGTAAGCTGGGAAATAAAGGTTAACATTAACAGCAAAAGTCATATTGATAGTAGGTATCCTTGATATCACATGATAAAAATGACACTTTACCTTTGGGATCTTATTGCCAAAAACATATAATCCCAGTTTAATCATGAGAAAAACATAAGACAGATCCCAACTGAGGGACATTTCATACACACACACACACAAAACTGACTAGTATTCTTTGAAACTGTCAAGGTCATAGAAAACAAGAAGTCTAAGAAGGTGTCACAGCCAAGAGGACACTTAGGAGCATAATGACTAAAAGTTATGTATTCTGGATGGGCTCCTGGAAGAGAAAAAGGACATTAGGTAAAAACTAAAGTGTGGAATTTAGTTAATAATAAGATTGTTTCATTAATTGTGAAAAATATACTAATGTAAGATGTTGATAATATGGGAAACCCACTGTTGAGGTGTATGATAACTCTCTATACTGATTTCACATTTTTTCTGTAAATCTAAACCCAGTCTAAATTTTTTTAAAAGTTATTTTAATAAGATTCTATACAAACATTATTTTTTGTAGGTTTCCTCTTTAAAGTTCAATACAGTAATGTGTCTGAATCACCACTGAAAATATTTGAGAATTTAAGTTAAGCCAGAAGTCCTCAGGTTTTAGTCTTTGTACATTTCCAAGCAATGTTGTTCATTTTAAATATAAATAAAAAGCAACCGTTTTTATTCAGTTTCTTTGATACATATTTACATTAAAATCCCTCAGTCAGAGTTGTGACTTCAGAGTTGGTGTTGGGATTTATACAGGAGTTACAAGGAATGGATTCTTTTTTTCCACTAGGTTTGAATCTGAGACATTGTGGCCAATACTGCTAAATACATCTTGCTACCCTAGCAGGATAGAAACAAACACAGGCAAAAGGAAGAAGCTCACCGGTTGAGAAAGAAGAAAATAATATTAGTTATATTGTTTATGCCCTGATGTCACATCACATTTGAAAGCTATACCTGGGCTTATCATTTTTCTTTCACAAAAGTTAGCTTTGGCATATGCCCACAAAAGACTCTTAACTGATACACTTAAGCAGGAGAAAGAAGTTCAATTCATTGTTTGATGCTGGCTTCCCCAAATATCTCTCATTATTCCCATATTTAATAAAGTCAAGTCATGTTTCTTACCTCTCATCTCTTGTCTGTCACTTCACTTCTCCCTCCCTTCTTCCTACTTTCCACATTCATATTTATTTCTATGAAGTTGATCGTTACTTTTGCTCTGCTTTTATCTCATCGTCCACCTCAAGGATCTTATTAAGTTACTTTGCTGAACGAAAACATTTACCTGAAAATAATTCTGGTGACAACAGTTAAGATAGTCCACTTTCATCTTGTTTCTTACTATGTGTAGTTGCTGATCTGCTTGGTTATATTGACCAACGTTATTTTCAATAGCCAAGCTCTGGCAGAAATCTAAGTGTCCATCAATAGATGAATGGATAAAGAAGATGTATATATAAACAGTAAAATATTACTCAGCCATAAAAAAGAATGAAATCTTGCTATTTGTGACAACATGGATGGATCTAGAGGGTATTATGCTAAATGAAATAAGTCAAGCAGAGAAAGACAAATACTATATGATTTCATTTATATGTGGAGTCTTAAAAACAAAACAAATGAACAAACATAACTAAACAGAAACAGGCATAAACACAGAGAACAGATGGTTGCCAGAGAGGAAGGGGTTGGACAGATGAGAGAAATAGGTGAGGAATATTAAGAGATACAGACTTCCAGTTACAAAATAAGGGAGTCAAAGGCATGAAATGTACAATGTGGGCAATATAGTCAATAATTATGTAATCTCTTTGTATGGTGTCAGATGGCAACTAGAATTATTGTGGTGGTGATTTAAAAATATATAGAAATATTGAATCACTGTATTGTGCGCCAGAAACTAACATAATGATGTAGGTCAACAACCAACAAACAAATTCATAAAGAAGATATGTGATTTGTGGTTACCAGAAGTGGGATGTAAGGGGAGGGGGAATTGGATGAAGGCAGTCAAAATGTACAAACTTCTAGCAATAATATAAATAAATACTAGGGATGTAATGCACAGCTTCACTAATACAGTTAACACTGCTGGATATTATGTACAAAAGGCATTTAGAGAGTAAATCCTAGGAATTCTCATCACAAGGAAAACAATTTTTCTTTCTGTTTCTTTTATTTTGCATCTATATGAGATGATTGTTGTTCACTAAACTTACTGTGGTAATCATTTCATGATGAATGTTTGTCAAATCATTATGCTGTACGCCTTAAACTTATATAGTGCTGTATGTCAGTTATATCTCAATAAAACTGGGAGAGAAAAAAGCAAAAAGCAGAAAAAAGCTGTAAACTCCTTTAGAGCAGAGACCCTGTCATATCTGAGTTTTACTGTAAATCTAGAGCTGGACATACTGCCTGATAAAAAAACAATAATTGTGATGTTATGTATTATTTGTCTGAGAGCAGACAAATAAACAGTATCTGTAGAGTCAAGAGCTATTCAAACAGAAATGGTTTTGCTGTGACATTGCTGTCCTTTATTTTTGTAAAATAAAATAATTCATTTTCTTCTTTTATGAAATATAGCATTCAGGCTAAAAATTTTTATGACTCTTACAACTCTAAAATCTATGAATCTAAAAGACTTTCAGACTGCTTCTGTTCCTTTACCTGCAATTTGGTGACTATAGTTTAACCCAAGCCAAAATATTCGATTTCCCTCTATTTGCCATTATACTGACAATGCAAAAAAGAATGGGGATTTCAGGAGTATTCTTAGAACAGAATATGAATCACTATTTACTGTTAGCTCTAATCCTTCCAGAGCCAACATGGACAATGGAAACACAATCAATGTCCTGCCTCATAGTTTTCATAAGATAAAAATAAAAATGGTTATTCAGGAAAAGCATAATTCTTACTGAAATTCTTATTGAAATCATTAATTTTATTCAATGCCTCTTTCTGAAGGTGGGAAGGTAGAGAGACATGGGGTCATTTAATGAATGTTACGTTTTAGTGTTCATAGACCATTTAAAATATATAGCAACATAAAATAGTCTGATGGCACCCAACTAAACAACAGAGTACAAACAAATGATAGTATTGCATTTGGTTTCACAAATGTATTTTCTGAATGCATGGGATTTTTAAAAAATTCCATTCTTTACCTCTAAAATGGAAAAAAACAGTTGTACTTTCCCTCTAGTTTTACTGGGAAAAATAAATAACACAAAAAATTGCTTAGAGTAGGGCCTAGTGCATAGTGTTCAACAAATGTTAGCTAAGTACTTAGTATAACTGAGTACTTAGTACTCTGTATAAGTGCTTAGTATAAGTACCTAGTATAACTGAGAACGATAGCAAGATTTCTGATGATTTGACTTAATACAAAAGTAGATTTTTTAAATGCCTGGAACAATATTTACAATATCTAGAAATAATTTCTTTATTTTGCTTGTTGCTAGAATCTCAGTGCCATTAGTGTGTTAATGTGCTTATAGATATTCCAGAGAAACTATGATATATATATATATATATATGCAGATTTCCTACATGTATCTGTTCAAAAGACTAGTAAGTACTTTTGTTCAGAGTGTCTAAAAGCCAGAGTTCCTTAGAATACATTTAGAACATTCTCACTAGAAAAATGAATAGATACCAAATTCTTCATAAAATCTATCAGAGATCTTATTTCTCTCAGCCAGTTTTTAAAAATTGAATTTCAGTGAATTCAAGATCATACTTCATTTAAGTATCTGGGATTCATATAGTCCATATGTCATCTGAGAGTTTTAGGTAGGATTACCATTGTTCTGTGAAAAATGAGGGGTCTAATAAGCTACCTCACCTCTGCTAAAAAGAGAACCAAGGCAATATCCATAAATAAGGCTAGAATTTGCCTCATAATATAATTTAGATTTTACCTAACAAGAGGAAAAAAAGCATAAATGACAAAGGTCCTCATTAAGGAGAAGGAGAACATTAAGGAAGACATAAGACTGAGATTTCAGTTGACATTAACTGTGGAGGGTGAAGAATCAGGAGAAAAATTACCTTGAGCAAGTTTTATGGCTCCTGCATGACTTGGATTATAAAACTGACAAAAATGTCAATAATTTTTCTTCTTCCCTAGTTTTTATAAATTTGGGGTGTCTTCATTGCCAGAGTCCCATGTTCTTTTTTTTTTAATATCTTGGAGTATAATTACTTTACAATGGTATGTTACTTTCTGCTTTATAACAAAGTGAATCAGTTATACATATGTCCCCATATCTCTTCCCTCTTGTGTCTCCTTCCCTCCCACCCTCCCTTTCCCACCCCTCTAGGTGGTCACAAAGCACCGAGCTGATCTCCCTTTGCTATGCGGCTGCTTCCCACTAGCTATCTATTTCACGTTCGGTAGTGTATATATGTCCATGCCACTCTCTCACTTTGTCCCAGCTTACCCTTCCCCCTCCCCTTATCACCGAGCTGATCTCCCTGTGCTATGCGGCTGCTTCCCACTAGCTATCTATTTTATGTTTGGTAGTGTATATATGTCCATGCCACTCTCTCACTTTGTCCCAGCTTACCCTTCCCCCTCCCCTTATCTTCAAGTCCATTATCTAGTAGGTCTGCATCTTTGTTCCTGTCTTGCCCCTAGATTCTTCTGACCATTTTCTCTTTTTCTTTCTTTTTTTTTAGATTCCATATATATGTGTTAGCATACAGTATTTGTTTGTCTCTTTCTGACTTACTTCACTCTGTATGACAGTCTCTAGGTCCATCCACCTCACTACAAATAACTCAGCTTTGTTTCTTTTTATGGCTGACTAATATTCTTTTGTATATATGTGCCAAATCTTCTTTAACCATTCATCTTTTGATAGACACTTAGGTTGCTTCCATGTCCTGGTTATTGTAAATAGAGCTGCAATGAACATTTTGGTACATGACTCTTTTTGAATTATGGTTTTCTCAGGGTATATGCCCAGTAGTGGGATTGCTGTGTCATATGGTAGTTCTATTTTTAGTATTTTAAGGAACCTCCATACTGTTCTCCATAGTGGCTGTATAAATTTACATTCCCACCAGCAGTGCAAGAGTGTTGCCTTTTCTCCACACCCTCTCCAGCATTTAAATGTCTATTTAAGTCTTCTGGCCACTTTTGGACTGTGTTTTTTTTTTCTTTTTGATATTGAGTTGCATGAGCTGCTTGTATGTTTTGGAGATTAATCCTTCGTCAGTTGCTTCATTTGCAAATATTTTCTCCCATTTTGAGGGTTGTCTTTTCATCTTGTTTATGGTTTCCTTTGCTGTGCAAAAGCTTTTAAGTTTCATTAGGTCCCGTTTTTTTTTTTTTTTTTTTTTTCATTTCCCCGAATAGCCAAAGCAATCTTGAGAAAGAAAAACGGAGCTGGAGGAATCAGGCTTCCTGAGTTCAGAATATAATAGAAACCTACAGTAATCAAGACAGTATGGTACTGGCACAAAAACAGAAATATAGATAAATGGAACAGGATAGAAAGTCTAGAGACAAACCCGTGCACATATGGTCACCTGAGCTTTGATAAAGGAGGCAAGAATATACAGTGGAGAAAAGGCAGCCTCTTCAATAATTGGTGCTGGGAAAACTGGACAGCTACATGTAAAAGAATGAAATTAGAACACTACCTAACACCATACACAAAAATAATCCAAATGGATTAAAGAACTAAATGTAAGGCCAGCCACCATCAAACTCTTGGAGGAAAACATAGGCAGAACACTCTATGACATAAATCACAGCAAGATCCTTTTGACCCCCCTCCTAGAGAAATGGAAATAAAAACAAAAATAATCAAATGAGTCCCATGTTCTATTGGTATTTTGGTGGTGGCATCTCTGCTCAGGTTTAATTCCCAGTATTAAAATTTTAAAAATCATTTGTTTTTAGACTGGTTCCTCCTGATTGGCTAATCACACAAAGTAATTAAAGTCAAAAATAGATAACAGATTTCAGCTTTGGTTCTCAAACTTCTGTGATTCACTACTCAAAGTATGGCCCATTGTCCCAACTGGAAGCCTATTAGAAATGCTAAATCCTTGGTCCCATCCCATAAAAATTGAATCACAGTCTACATGGAACAAGATATCTAGGAGATGTGTAGGTACATTAATGTCTGAGAAACACCACTTACTAAAAATTCAGATTCTTGAGTTGGCTACCCAGAGATTGTGTTTCAACAAATCCCCAGTAGGTGTCCAGGAGTTTGCAACTGAACAATCACCCTAGTTGATGAGGACACTGGGAAGCCTGAGAAACATTTCTAAAAACATGAGCTTATTGTGAGGGTCATCCTAGGTGTATTTAAATAAATATGAAGAGGATTCTAGGAACTGAGATTTTTAAACTAAACTAATGTATCTTGGATGATGGCATGCATGGTACTCCCAGAGCTGGGGAAATCGTTTTAGCTGAGACTGCTTTTCTGATGTCCTGCACTTCCCATACTGAGAGCCAGCTCAGAAAATGCGTATGGGCTCAGCCCTAGTCTTAGCAAATGCACAACCTACTTTGATGGACTCTCTATGTGTGTTTTGTTCAATGAAAAGGAAGGCTTGTGAGCAAAGTAGGAGAAACTTGAAATAACACTCAGTGAAATAACAATTCCATTCTTAGTTTCACCTCTGTATCTAATCTGATATTTTGCCTTTCATAATTCTCTTCTCCAGCCAATCTATGAGAGACTAAGAAAAGCCTTTTGCTGTTTTGAATTAGAAGCACCTGATTTGATACTTTTCTTATCATAAACAAACCATGTAGTCACGAGAGTAACACAGAGGTGAGGGAGTAAAATTTCCCCAGAGTGCTGTAAAAATGTGATATTATTAATTCCCAGTCCCAACATCACCCCAAAAGAAATTAAAACTGCAATGTTGGGCTTCCCTGGTGGAGCAGTGGTTGAGAGTCCCCCTGCCGATGCAGGGGACGGGGGTTCGTGCCCCGGTCCGGGAAGATCCCACATGCCGTGGAGCGGCTGGGCCCGTGAGCCGTGGCCGCTGAGCCTGCGCGTCCAGAGCCTGTGCTCCGCAACGGGAGAGACCACAACAGTGAGAGGCCCGCGTACCGCTAAAAAAAAACAAAAAACAAAAAACTGCAATGTTCATTCACTTCTGGCAGGAACATAAATTGGTAAAACCTTTCTGGAAAGCAATTTGGCATTATGTTTCAAAAACTTTTAAAATGTTCATACTCTTTAAACCAGCAATTCCCTCTCAAGTAATTTTTCCTAAGGTGATGTGAGCAAAGATTTACATACCAAGACCTTCATGGCTATGTTATTTGCAGGAACAAAAATTGGTATGTCATTTTATATTCAATAATAGAGAAGGGGTTAAAAGTTATGGTAGATATGTGATAGGGGAATGACCAATTATGTAAATTGATTTAATATGATCTATGACTGACATGGTAATCAGCAAATGAAATGCTGGACCAGTGTCTGCTCAAAATGGGAGAATAAAAGCTTGCATGGATATAAAATGGATAAGGCAGAATATTGTAGTGGAAAGAACATAGAGTTTAGGTCAAGAAGAATTACATTCTAGTCTAGGCTCGAGGATATACAAACTAGGGGACTAAATCTACTTATTTATCAACTCTGAGATCCAATTTTCTACCTGAATCATGGGAATATATACTAACTTACCTGAAGTATTTTGTGTTTTTATGTGTCTGTGAACATCTGAGCTTCTATAATATATATGAAAGTTCACTTCAACTACAATGTTATATAAATTTGTTAGTTATGTGATAATCATGATGAAGATTTAGAGCCCAGAGGAAAAATTCTAGGTTGGGAGGATTTGTAGCATACAAGAGTTCTGAAAGTGATATTGGAAAAGCATGAAAAAGCATAATGATTCTTTTTATTACAATATTCCCACACTTATCATGGCCACTGATGGTTGAAGGAAACCTGTCCCCTAATATGGTATATATTTGTTCAGAGCAAACTAATGCCCAGTTCCTTCACTCTTGATCTGTGTTCTTCTGGTATAGTTGATTCCAGTCACAGCACTCGGAATGGAGATGTGATTCTAATGTTATCACGACACACACACACACAAATGATAACTACATGAGGTTTTAGATATGTTAACTAACCTTACTGTAGTAATAATTTTACAATAGTTTTACAATATATATGTATATCAAATCATCACATTGTACACCTTTAACATACACAATGTTATATGTCAATTATATCTCAGTAAAGCTGGGAAAAAAAGGGAAACATTGGACACATGACTCAAACTCAGAAAAATAGATCACAATTATTCTTTTATTCAGGCTATAGAAATAAGTAGATTTTCTACCACCAGGCTTTAACCTTGAAGCACATACTTCAAATTGCCTGCTGCCACTTTGCTATCATGTGGCACCTGGACATAAAACCACCATGGTGGAGAACTGAGCCCAAGATGGAGGGAGATAGGCTGCCATGCTTCATTTGAATTAAACCTTACTGAGCATTAAACTTTTATTATTTGAGTAAGTTAATAAGAATGCTTCTATTGTTAGTCAATTTGAGATTGCTTTCTTTACCTAGACAAAAGGGTCCTAACTGATATATTATACAATATATAAATATCAGTTATAAGTAATACGGTGCTTTCATTCCACATAAGTTTAAACGGATATCCATTTCAAAAATATAATATCTGTTAATATAGTGAATGATTTGAAATACAATTTTTGGGACATCGAAAATATAAATCCATCAGTAAACACTTTCTAGAAATAAATATACAGAAAAACCCACTATAATGTCACATGACAGATCATAAAATGACTGAATATGCTACTTTTGTTTATACTTACAAAATCTATAGAATTTCTCAAAATTAGTTAAAGAAAATAAAAGAAGAGAAGGGATAAATTTAGTAGCTTTATTATAAACCACTTGGGAACATATATGGTCTAGTGGGAAGGCTTACAACTCTTGTTGCACTTGAATCAACATCTCTGAAATTCTGTTTCCCTATTTGACATCATGTGATTAAGTGTCTGAGTTCATCCTCATGAAGTACACATGTCAATACCAAGCATATATGGCAGCAACTACTCCTGGGTACTCAGTAAATCTTTGTTTCCTCCTCCCTTCCCCCACAGTACTATAAACACATGATATTCTTACACTTGGATGAAATCCCAAAACTCACTCTAGTAATTCTGTATCTTCTCCCAATGTAACATTTATACAGTATTCTGAAGGGTAGAAATTTCAATATATACTTGCGGAAATGTTTTAAATTTGAAATTCCCTAAAAATGTATCAATAGCTTACATAAAACTGGTAAAATTAGAAGTGTATGCTTTTTTATGGGTAAGTATGGATTAAGCTATTTGAAATGAAGAGTGCATATTTCTCCAGAAGAAGCAACTTCAGAGCAGGGTGCTCAAGATTCTGATAACAGGAGGAGGGCTATTAAACAATATGAGTCATCTGGAGGATGTAGCAGATAGTGAGGTGTTAAATTTCTGCTGATCACCAAAAATTATTTAGGTTAGTGAAAATACAGGCAGGATTATGAAGAAATCCAGAAGGATCCAATTAAACTGTGTGATTGGGCAATGTGATGACAGATTAAATTTAGTGCAGATAAGTGCAAGGTAAAGCATATTGGGAAACATAATTAAAACTTTCCACGCACACTGATGGGTTCTGAATTAGTCTGAACCTCTTAGGGAAAGCATTTAGAAGTCATTATGGATAGTTCAATGAGAAAGCTGCTCAATGTGCAAGAGCCTTTAAAGAAGCCAATAGAACACTTGTAGGTATTAATTTGAGCATGTGGAATAATATGAAAACTATTAACATGAAATTACATAAATCAGTGTAATTCTCATACTTGACTATACTTATTTTAGGTATTTTATCAGAAAACACTAAGAGATAATTGGCAGTGTGTTCAATTGTTAAATTAAAAATGGACAAATAGATTGTGTATTTGTTTAGGAATACAACTGCAGCAAGACAGATTTAATAGGTTCAAAAATAATGAGTCGTTCAGCAAAATCTTCTTTGGACATTCTTTTTCAATAAGTACTAAAATATGAGGATAAGATGACATTGGAGGAAGTAAAATCTACATTTTAACAGAAATACCTTTAATATGACTCAAAATCAATCTGTAATTCACTGGTGAAGTAAATCATCGAGTCAAGTAGTTCAGCAAGAATCACAGGGATTAGATATTTATCTGACTATGAATAACATTTGCAGCTATACTATCTACACCAGATTCAGATGCCACAGCTTTTATCAATCCTTTTGCTCCAGTGTGCAGAGAAGTAATATAAGAGGCTCAGGGAGGATTTGTTTTTCCTAGTTTGATAATACACTTTATATGTGACTGGAAAAAGAATATAACAATTGGTCATTATATTATTTATTTTAAAGAAAACTATTTTAGTGTCATTCTATATGAATTTATATTTTTAAAAGTATACAGTGGTGTATATTATAAGGCATAACATTGTTGATGCAGGTACTACTCAGTTATAGGGATCATAGAAAAATTTAATCAAAAAATAACTAAACTGAGACTTCCCTGGTGGTTCAGTGGTAGGGACTTCCCCTCCAGTGCAAGTGGTGCAGGTTCAATCCCTGGTCAGGGAGCTAAGATCCCACAAGCCTCACAGCCAAAAAACCAAACCATAAAACAGAAGCAATATTTTCACAAACTTGACAAAGACTTTAGAAACGGTCCACATCAAAAAAACAAATCTTAAAAAAATAAATATAAATGTTAGAATTGTGTTTGTATTATTGTTATGGCTCATTCATTTAATAAATATGTATTAAGCATTTACTTTGTTCCAGGAAGTACAGAAGTTACTAAGTACACTGAATAAATAAGACCCCAGACCCTGCAAATCATAAAGTGGAGTATAAGCAGGATATTTAAAATAGGTACATGCTTATGTTATAGGTACAGCAATACAATATTTACAGAGTTTGAACATAGCAAGTGGGCTAGCCAAACTTACTTTCAAAGAGGGCATTAGAAGATTTTAGAGAAAAAATAATGTGTGAAATGAAAACTGAGAGACAGGAGATCTTTTTGTCAAGAGAGAAAAGGTATTCAGGTCAGGGAAAACAGTCTGAGAAAAAACACAGAAATCATGTGTGTCAGGTTTTGGAGAACTGCATACATCAGTATACAGGTTCTTATAATGCAAGACTTTAAAACTATGGTAATTTTCTTATAAAACAACTAATTTGGAAGGACTGGAGTCATATGAAATCACTGAAAACCAAACAAATTAATTAAAACAATGTTTATGCCCATGTTTTAAAAGTTTGTTGTTCTACCCTCCAAAAAAATACCAAAAATATTTGGTTGAATATGTATTTTTCTTAGGCCCTTAGTCTGGTGTTAGCCTGGGGGTCAGTTGGGAAATAATTACTGAAGTTTTCTAAACTTGAATAATATTCATCTGGGGAACCCTGTACCACAGATTGACTTTAAGAATCAGCATGTCCAGGGTGGGAGACCAGTATGTATAACAGGTGTCAAGGAATTCCTCTCATTGAACAACTTTGCCAATAACTCCTTTAGTATTTTCCAGAGTACTGTTTTTGCCTGGCTCTATATTCTCTTCTAGAAGACCAGTAGAGATTGACATTATACTCGAAACATATACCATTTACTTTGGTAATTCAATCCTGAAAATCAAATGTTCTGTGAAAATATGCTACCAGGAAGTCAGTTTCCTTTTTTTAAAAAGTATCCTATTACTCTAATGTTTATGTCAATCACAAATCTCCAGTGAAGTTCTTAAATATGAAAGTAATCTGTCATAGGATACCTATATGTATAAATACATCATCATAGTATAAAGTACTTAGAACAATCACTGATTACCAAACAAATAATATGGTTGTTAACAAATTATTGACTTTTATGCCCCGATACCTTTTTTTCCATTACAATGACTTTTCTTATTCAGTTTGTTTCATTCCCCACTACTTTCTACAATGCCTTTCCAAATATTTTGAACTATTTGTACAAAACCAGGAAGAGTCAAGAGCTAAATATTAAATACACTAAGAAAATGTGTTCCAGAAAAGCACACACTGACAGAGAACAGCTCACAAAGCAAGACACTGTGGAGTCTTAGCACTTCTCATAACATGGCCATACAATCATGACGTTCTACAATTGCGTTTGTAATGTAATTTGAGACTTATCCTGCACATCCTTTTGTTTAAAATGTAAGAGTTTTGGTTGTAAATATCTCTGTACACTCATGACCCAAAACTATGGTATTGAAAGATATGTATCTGCTCTGAAATATTGCTGTTAAAACTCAAAAGTAATCAGAGACAATAGAGATATCTTCTATTTAGAAGAACCCCTTAAGTGTGGGCTGCTCACAGTGACTTCCTTCTAAAGAGCAAATTATAGAAAGAGTGAAAAAGAATAATTTTTAATGGAGAAACTTTGCAAACACCACCTCAGCCAGGTGATCGTGGTTAATATCACAATGAGAAGTAATGTTGACAGCCTGAACTCAATTTAATGTGATGAAACTGGTACTATACCTCTGTGGACTTTCTCCTCAAAAACCATAACACAGTATGATCATGAATAAAAGCATCAAAAAAACCCCAGTTGAGGAACATTCTACAATACATTTGGCCAGTATTCCTCACAACAGTCCAGGTTATCAAAAACACTGAAAGTATAACAAACTAATACAATCCAGAAGAGCCTAAGGCAATATGACACATAAATGTAACACGGTATTCTGGATGGGATTCTGGAACAGAGAAAGGACATTAGGTGAAAACTGAATAAATCTGAATAAGGTATAGAATTCAGTTAATAATAATTTATTACTCTTGACCTGTTAGTTATGACGACTGCACCATATTAATGTAAGATATTAATAATGAACGAAACTGGGTGAGAGATACATGGGAATTCTCTGCATTATCTTGGCCACCTTTCTGTAAGTCTAACACGATTCTGAAATAAAATGTTTATTAAGAAAAAAAATAAGACAATTTACAGGGATGCTTGCAGTAGGTTTGGAATCCCCGTGCTTTTCAAGCATCTTCATCCTGTAGCCAGCCCAAAACATGTACAAGAGAAAGTGAACAGGGCTGTGTGTGTAGTGGAGGGTAGTTGACGGGGGTAGAATGCAATGTCAGGGAAAGGCCCATTGCAAGAGATCAACACTAGGTCGCCTACTTCACCTTTTGTTCACTTGAAACCTTTGCGGGGGTAAACTAGAAGATGCAATCTGAAAGCCAGGAATAGCACCAACTTCTAGCACCAACTTCTAATAGCACCAACTTTTACTGTAAAACAAAGTAAAAAAAAAAAACAAAAACAAAAAAAAAACTTGACTTTTCATCTTCTTGAATTGACCTTTTATCTATAAAAATATAGACTCTACAAATTTGGAACACCTCTTTTGTGTACAACTATGACGGGATTAAGAACAAGCCTAGACATTAAAAGCTGAGATCTGAATTCATTTGAACACATTCATTTATTAAAGCTTTTGACATTGGGAACTTGCTAAGCCGTCTTAAACCTGTTTCTTCATCTGTAAAAATGAGGATGACATGCATTTCTAATGTGGTTAAGAGGATCAACCATACAGAGTTTAAGTTCTTAGTTACCTTATACTTAAGACAAGTAAATTAAATAGTGTTAACTTCATTAATGTTTATGGTCTGCCTTTTGATATTATTCTATAGGAAAGTGAATTTAACCTATACATTCAAAATTCTAATGTTTATTTAATAAATCTAAGGTTTAACATCATGAAAAAAAGATTTTTTCTTCCTCCTTAGTTTTACATATTGATTTGTAAACTGTTAAGGGGTATTTATGTTCCACTTAAATAGACCTAAATCTGTATATGCATACAGAATTAGAGTTGCATCTTTATATAAATCACAGAGAGAGACATTAATGTCTTTCATAACTCTATTTCTGCTGGTTAAATAATGATTTGCATTTATTTTGCCACATCCTAAAATATAATTTTGAGCCTCAAGGAAGTTTCTGTTTTAGTAAAATTATATAATTACAGACCCTTATAGTAGTAAGGTCTATAAAATCAACCAATCTGGCCCACTAGTAGAAATGACAGCATCTGTTTTTTTAGAGCTATCAGTTAGTCACTGTGATAATTATTTTACAGTCTCTCACTGAATTTCATTTAATACTTTCAACACCCATCAATGTCATTAATCTCATTTTTCAGTTGAAGAATTTGAGGCTTAGAGATGTCAAGTATCTTGCACAGTCACATAGCTACTAAATATCTTACCTTGAATTTAATTATAGGTCTCTCTCTCCCACCCTCCTCTCTGCCAAACCTATGGTATTAATCATAGTTTTCTACTGCCGTTCCCCTGAGAGTTAATTCTCATCTACACTATGTGTGCCAAGCAGTTATCCTATTGATTTTGTCCCATCCTGAAGATTTGCAGAACTCACTACCTCTATCTACAGACAATTTGTTTTATCTTTGGATAGTTTTATTCTTAAGCTGGAATTTATTTTCTGCTGTTTCTAATAATAAGTTCTAGTTCTACACTGGAAGAGATTATTCACTGCACCATTCATATTAAATAAACACTATAACATTTGTTCAAGAGCCACAGTTAAAAAAAAAGTTCTTAAAGTTTACAAACAATAAAAGGCTGTATTCCTGTTTAAAGTTCCTCAGCAAAGCTTCTCAAGCTAGGAGCAAATGTTTGAGGTGTAGAAATTTGAAAATATATTTCGATGTTAATTTGAAGAGAGGAGCAAGGTTGAGTTAGCCACAAATATGGAATAAACATTAGTTGCTATAGTGCCCAGATAAATGTGAACTAGAAAAGAGAAAAAGTTCCTGGGAAAGGAAGATTATCAAGGTAGTAAAATTTTCTAAGTTCAGAGAGAAAGATCTATGGGGAGAAAAAAAAAAAAACAAAAAAAAACTTAGTTCTAGCCTAGATGGTGAAAGGAAACTCTACAGATGTTTTCTTAAGGAGAGGAGCTCAGAAAAGGGTAACAGAGTTTTATTAAGAATTCTAGGGGAAATATCTAATAAGCGGCCTAAGGCAATATGACACATAAATGTAACACGGTATTCTGGATGGGATTCTGGAACAGAGAAAGGACATTAGGTGAAAACTGAATAAATCTGAATAAGGTATAGAATTCAGTTAATAATAATTTATTACTCTTGACCTGTTAGTTATGACGACTGCACCATATTAATGT
The DNA here is from genome assembly GCF_002837175.3 of Physeter macrocephalus. Lineage (NCBI taxonomy): Eukaryota > Metazoa > Chordata > Mammalia > Artiodactyla > Physeteridae > Physeter > Physeter macrocephalus. Next base: position 114,736,281 of record NC_041217.1, read on the forward strand.
AAGATATTAATAATGAACGAAACTGGGTGAGAGATACATGGGAATTCTCTGCATTATCTTGGCCACCTTTCTGTAAGTCTAACACGATTCTGAAATAAAATGTTTATTAAGAAAAAAAATAAGACAATTTACAGGGATGCTTGCAGTAGGTTTGGAATCCCCGTGCTTTTCAAGCATCTTCATCCTGTAGCCAGCCCAAAACATGTACAAGAGAAAGTGAACAGGGCTGTGTGTGTAGTGGAGGGTAGTTGACGGGGGTAGAATGCAATGTCAGGGAAAGGCCCATTGCAAGAGATCAACACTAGGTCGCCTACTTCACCTTTTGTTCACTTGAAACCTTTGCGGGGGTAAACTAGAAGATGCAATCTGAAAGCCAGGAATAGCACCAACTTCTAGCACCAACTTCTAATAGCACCAACTTTTACTGTAAAACAAAGTAAAAAAAAAAACAAAAACAAAAACAAAAAAAAAAACTTGACTTTTCATCTTCTTGAGTTGACCTTTTATCTATAAAAATATAGACTCTACAAATTTGGAACACCTCTTTTGTGTAAAGATACATGGGAATTCTCTGCATTATCTTGGCCACCTTTCTGTAAGTCTAACACTATTCTGAAATAAAATGTTTATTAAAAAAAAAAATAAGACAATTTACAGGGATGCTTGCAGTAGGTTTGGAATCCCCGTGCTTTTCAAGCATCTTCATCCTGTAGCCAGCCCAAAACATGTACAAGAGAAAGTGAACAGGGCTGTGTGTGTAGTGGAGGGTAGTTGACGGGGGTAGAATGCAATGTCAGGGAAAGGCCCATTGCAAGAGATCAACACTAGGTCGCCTACTTCACCTTTTGTTCACTTGAAACCTTTGCGGGGGTAAACTAGAAGATGCAATCTGAAAGCCAGGAATAGCACCAACTTCTAGCACCAACTTCTAATAGCACCAACTTTTACTGTAAAACAAAGTAAAAAAAAAAAACAAAAACAAAAAAAAAACTTGACTTTTCATCTTCTTGAATTGACCTTTTATCTATAAAAATATAGACTCTACAAATTTGGAACACCTCTTTTGTGTACAACTATGACGGGATTAAGAACAAGCCTAGACATTAAAAGCTGAGATCTGAATTCATTTGAACACATTCATTTATTAAAGCTTTTGACATTGGGAACTTGCTAAGCCGTCTTAAACCTGTTTCTTCATCTGTAAAAATGAGGATGACATGCATTTCTAATGTGGTTAAGAGGATCAACCATACAGAGTTTAAGTTCTTAGTTACCTTATACTTAAGACAAGTAAATTAAATAGTGTTAACTTCATTAATGTTTATGGTCTGCCTTTTGATATTATTCTATAGGAAAGTGAATTTAACCTATACATTCAAAATTCTAATGTTTATTTAATAAATCTAAGGTTTAACATCATGAAAAAAAGATTTTTTCTTCCTCCTTAGTTTTACATATTGATTTGTAAACTGTTAAGGGGTATTTATGTTCCACTTAAATAGACCTAAATCTGTATATGCATACAGAATTAGAGTTGCATCTTTATATAAATCACAGAGAGAGACATTAATGTCTTTCATAACTCTATTTCTGCTGGTTAAATAATGATTTGCATTTATTTTGCCACATCCTAAAATATAATTCTGAGCCTCAAGGAAGTTTCTGTTTTAGTAAAATTATATAATTACAGACCCTTATAGTAGTAAGGTCTATAAAATCAACCAATCTGGCCCACTAGTAGAAATGACAGCATCTGTTTTTTTAGAGCTATCAGTTAGTCACTGTGATAATTATTTTACAGTCTCTCACTGAATTTCATTTAATACTTTCAACACCCATCAATGTCATTAATCTCATTTTTCAGTTGAAGAATTTGAGGCTTAGAGATGTCAAGTATCTTGCACAGTCACATAGCTACTAAATATCTTACCTTGAATTTAATTATAGGTCTCTCTCTCCCACCCTCCTCTCTGCCAAACCTATGGTATTAATCATAGTTTTCTACTGCCGTTCCCCTGAGAGTTAATTCTCATCTACACTATGTGTGCCAAGCAGTTATCCTATTGATTTTGTCCCATCCTGAAGATTTGCAGAACTCACTACCTCTATCTACAGACAATTTGTTTTATCTTTGGATAGTTTTATTCTTAAGCTGGAATTTATTTTCTGCTGTTTCTAATAATAAGTTCTAGTTCTACACTGGAAGAGATTATTCACTGCACCATTCATATTAAATAAACACTATAACATTTGTTCAAGAGCCACAGTTAAAAAAAAAGTTCTTAAAGTTTACAAACAATAAAAGGCTGTATTCCTGTTTAAAGTTCCTCAGCAAAGCTTCTCAAGCTAGGAGCAAATGTTTGAGGTGTAGAAATTTGAAAATATATTTCGATGTTAATTTGAAGAGAGGAGCAAGGTTGAGTTAGCCACAAATATGGAATAAACATTAGTTGCTATAGTGCCCAGATAAATGTGAACTAGAAAAGAGAAAAAGTTCCTGGGAAAGGAAGATTATCAAGGTAGTAAAATTTTCTAAGTTCAGAGAGAAAGATCTATGGGGAGAAAAAAAAAAAAACAAAAAAAAACTTAGTTCTAGCCTAGATGGTGAAAGGAAACTCTACAGATGTTTTCTTAAGGAGAGGAGCTCAGAAAAGGGTAACAGAGTTTTATTAAGAATTCTAGGGGAAATATCTAATAAGCGTAGAACAATAGTGCTGAACTTTTGTATTACCATTAAATCATCGTAAGTAACATGACAGTTGCATCTATGAAAGAAAGAATTACATTAAAAAAATCAGTGAGAAGACAAAAAGATTGTGAGTTCTGATTCCAGTATATTTGATAGCTCATAGTTGTACAGAAATTATAGTAAAACAGTTTTTCATTAAGAATGATAATTAAATGTCCTGAATTAACAATACTGTCAGTTGTAAGTATAGATATATCATATATATATATATATATATATATATATATATGATATATATTCTCTTTCAGTGAGGGTCCAAGCAGACAAAAATAAACTAGTCTAGCTACTTCAAACAGATGGAATTTAATCCAATGAATTTATTACAGAATTGAAGACAAAGCTGTGAACTCAAAGAGGAGAGTAGGTGCTACCACTCTTAGGCTAGAAGGACAAAGAGAAGAGGACCCAATTCAGAAACAAGTGGAGTCTATGTGGTCAAAGCCAAACCCATGGAGGAGATTCAGCCACTGCTGGACACACCCCAAAAAGAGGTTGGTGGGACAGTGATATACAGCATATCCTTACTCTTTTTCCCCATCTCTGTCAGTACTTCCCATTTACAAAAGGCAGCAGCATCTAGTTAATATAGAAGCCTTTGAAAGGTAACCTGCAGAGATCAGCTCCGATGCCAGGTGGAGATAAAGAAAGGCAAAAAATAGACCTGAAGGCAAATAAGCCCAAAGGCTGTTATATCACCAAAAGAAAATTCGCTCATTACCACATTATTGAGAAAAGTCAATTTTACTCACTTTTGTTGTGAGAGACAAAGATTTTATACCATCCACATCATAGTTTCAAACTTCACTGATCCCCTTTAATATGTTTCTTGTCCCACATATATCCCTACCCAGAGTTTTTCCTTTTTCTCCCTTACCCCTTGTGGAGTTCATACTCTAATAACCACAAGCATAGCAAAGTGTCTACCAATTACGAGGAATGGAGTAAATACTTAAAAACAAATTATAATTCCCCTCATAAAATAACTCAAATATTATCTTAATAATGATATTTTATTTCATAATATTCTAAAGAATTTTAATTTTTTTCTATTTCTTTTTGTCCCTATATTTGACAGGAAGTCCATCAGAATTCATAAGAAAGGTTTATTCTTTTAGTCTCTACTTCTTTACTTCATATTCTATCTTCATCACATTCCAATAAGATTTTGTTATTACCACTCCATTGATGTTTGTGAATTCACAAGGAATTTATAGTAACAAATCCAGAATCATTTCTCTTCCCAACCCTTAAGAATTTCTTAACCATGTTTGAGATACTGGACCCCTCCATTTTTCCCTTTATATTAGCATTTTCTCTTCTTGATCTCCATAACATCAAACTTTACTATCTCTCTGGTACCTTCTTAATCTCCTTTGTTAACTCTTCCTCTGCCCAAACCTTAAATGCTGGACAATTTCTGGGCCAGATTTGTGACCTTCTTTCCTTGTATATCTGTTCTCTCTCTCTCTCTCTCTCTGTAATTAAATCAACCTCATGGCTTAAAATGCCCAGTTTGCAAATTCTTATCTGAAACCTAGACTCTTCCTTGAAATCCAAACTCATATTTTCAACCAGCCACCCAACATCTCCACTTAGTTGTCACAAATATAACTTGCTCTAAAATTAGCTTGTTCTAAAGAGAACAACTTATTTATTTATCCTCAAACCTACTTTGGTTATACAGTTTTTTCCATCTCTTATTCTCTTCATCTCAAAAGCCTACAACTCAACCCTAATTCTTTGCTCTTGACCCTCTACAACCAATATGTTCACATCACATTTCAGCTCCACTTCCAAAGTATATATAAAATATAAACATTTTCACCTTCTCCATTGCTCTCAACCTCAACCAAATCCACCCTAATCTCTCATTTATATTAGTGCAATAGCCTCTTTAATAATCTCCTATTTCCATTTGTATCTTTTTACAGCCCATCCTCCACAAAGTAGCCAGAGAAATCTTCTTGCTTATGATTTCCTGTTGTACTTAGTGTAAAATCCAAAGTCCTTATTATGATCTATAAAGCCATACAAAGATAATTGATAATCCTGTAGATAGTTTTGTCCATGTCAGATTTTTCTGGGCATACTTAATAAAGTATAAATAAATCACTAAACATATTTACCCATTCCATGTGAGTCAATTGAGCTAAAGTCCTTTATCGTCTTCTTAAATTCAGTAAACTTAAAAAAGATAACTTTTTTCAAAATCCAAAGCACTTTAAATGCAAGTGGTGCAGGCTCATATCTTAACTTCCTTGAAACAGAGCCTAACAGTGGAACTCAAACCAGCTCTCTGTTAACAGAGACATGCCTTTATGAAAAGGAAAGAATTAAGTTTGCTGACTTTCTAGCTATCCTTTTCAGCATCGGAATCAATGATGCAATTCCAAGGACTTCAGGCCCCAAAGCAATCTCAGTCCCAACCCCATATTAAAAGCCAAAGAAATATCAAATGGAGATAAGAGAGTTACATGAAAGATTACATGTAACTGAGGCCTGCTGCCACTTGGTAGGACAATCAACATGCATGGGGGATTAAGCTATATAGACTCAGTTGAATTGAATCAGCTGTCTTAATGGGCCAGAAAATCAACCAGTCTGAGTGAAAAATTCACTTGAAATGGTTGACTGGCACTGGTTGAAGAAGTGACTGAAATGTGTAGAATCCTTAAAATGCCCCAAACTAGGAAGGAAAAAAAAACACTATCTTTTTCTCATCTGAGTGCTTGACATAGTCTAGAAAATAGCCTTGGGACTCTAAACCCAAAAAACCTATTGTACCTCTCCTAATCTCTAAAAAGATCCTTTAAATTCTCAGTGATACCTATCACATGTAAAACAAGGACACATGGGCCATTACTCTGAACTCCTTACTCATATCTTTACTTCGTGAATATTTTATTGAATGGTCTTAAATATGTCTAACTACCTTTCTTTATGATAATAATGCATATTACTATAAACACTTTGTTTTTCCATTGAGTTTTCACTTGCATTTTCTCAAGATTCTTTGAATTAGGCATTGTTATCTTTGTTATTCATATTAGAAACCTGACATTGAGACATGATAAATGATTTGTCCAAGATCACACATATGTGGATTGGCAAAGCTGGGATTCAAATCAAAGACTTCATCGTCTATAAAGTATGTATATCTCCTTAGTCTTCTGAAAATCCATCAAATCATATTTTTTTCCCAAAATACTCATCCTTGATAACCAGGAACTCTATAATGGATTCTTGTCCTTTTCCCTAAGAGAAAGTTAATAAAGCCATGCCATAATACCCACCTATTAAATAGACCTCACTATAAGAATCCATTAATTTATTCAGTCACCTGTAGAACTGACTATGATTTGATCATCTAAATAGAATAAGTCAAAATAATATTTACCAAGACTCAACAATACCAAAAAATGAAAGTAAAGCCCTTGTGAAGGTAGGTGATTTCTTCCTAAATTATGCATTTGTATGTGGATAAAAATCTTACAGCTGACACAGTCTTTCATTCTGAAGAAGCCTCAAATGCTTTGTAATGAATCAAGTTATCTTAAATAGAGTAAGTAAATCGTTCATTTTAGTAGAAACTATATTGTCACTACATCAGCAATTTTCATTGAAAAAATGTGCATTACTTATTCAGCTATTTGAAAGATAATATTAGAGAGGAGCTATTTTGTCATTTTTTTTTTCATCTACAAGCTTTCATTTTTAAACCTATAACACTGTGTGTTTTTGAGACATCAATTACCATTTTAAAATGTACCAGTCTAGCTTTAGAGTTTCTCAGCAAGTTTCTATGCCAAAGAAAATACTAATCCTTTCAATTTATTGGGAATCAATGTTTAATTCTCTTTTTTCTTCTCATACTTATTACAAATCATAAAAAATTCTGAGTGTCAGTTTAAGAAATGAAAGCCCTGGGTAATAGTCCTATTACGTATTGATCATTTTAAATTAAAAATTTTAGTGCTCTCTATTTGAAAAGTAAACCAAAAAATTATGTTTCACATAGAAAAGCTTCTAATACATAATAAAAAAGTGTGTTTTGAGGATGTTTTATACTATATTTTAATATCCATAAAAATGGAGTTTCTATTTTTAGTTTAATTTATGATGATTACTTCAAACTTTTATAATAGGTGAAAAAACTTTTACTTACTTCTACCAAGAGTGTAGAACATGGAGAATACGCTGACGGATATTTAAAAGCAAATCTTAAAATATCAAAAGTATACTAAAATTATTTTATATATAGCCTTTTTAAAACTTTAAAACTCCATAATCTTTTAAAATGTTAGATAACAATAATTTCTTCATATCTGAAAAACCTCTCAAAAATTTTCAAATTAATCTATTTTCTTATGTATAGTTATTATTATATAATTTATATATATTAAACTATTATAACATATTTTCCTTAGATCAATAGATTTAATTTTTAAGTATATTGAAATTATAGAAGATTCTATTTAGGCATTGATTTTTATATTTCTTTATACACATGCAAATGTATCTTTTCTATGAAAATGCATAAATTATATTGTCCCATTTCTATTCTCTAAACAAATACTTATTAAATTCCAGCCATGTGTGAGTCATGGTTTAACCACAGAGGACAAAATGTACCAAAAAATGCCCATCATCATTAAGCTCACATTCTAGAATGGAAAACAGACCATAAAGTAAACCAAAAGTGAGAATTCCCTGGCAGTCTAGTGGTTAGGACTCAGCGCTTTCACTGCTGTGGTCTCGGGTTCAATCTCTGGTCCAGGAACTAAGATCCCACAAGCTGCAGGCACAGCCAAAAAAAAAAAAAAAAAGAACACCAAAAGAAAAAGCACAAGACATGTTGATGTAATAAAAAATATTATGGATAAAAATGAAGCAAGGAAGGGGGATAGGGGAATAGGGAGCAGATGCTGGAGTAGTGCTTACAGGTTTACTTTCAGGTAGGTTAGTCAGGGGGAAGGCCTCACTCTGAATACGAAATTTGATAGAAAACCTTAAGATGGTGAGGAAATTAGTCACAAGGAAACCTAGGGAAAAAAAAAAAAAGATTGAGGCAGAGTGTACAGCAAGTGAAGTAGAGAAATTAGAGAGAGTAAGAAAGGTAATGGAAGACCAGATTATAAACCAAAGCAAGGATTTTGGCTTTTGCACTTATTCAGATGGAAAGCCTACAGAGGAAATTGAACAGAGAAGTCAGACACATACGATGACTACAGCTATTGTGTTATGAATAGAACTGAATTGTGAAAGAAGAGCAAAGAATTACAAAAACTATTGTAATCAAGATGTCTCATGGACTTATACTAGTTTGGTGGCAGTGGAAATGTGAAAAGTGGTCAGATTATAGATACATATTGAATGTGGAGTACACAGGATTTACTGGTGGATTAAATGTAGTAGATAAGAGAAAGCAAGGATAAAAAGCTGGGGCTGTCATGACTGAGATAGAGAAGTTGTTTTAAGCCTTGAGGCTAAATAGGATAACTTCACTAAGTTATGAGTATAGGTAGAAAAGAAAACAGGTCAAATGATTTACCCCAGAAATCTTCAGCATGTGAAATTTAGTCAGATGTAGAAAGAAGAGGTACCAGATCAAAAGACAATCCATGAGAAAATTTTTTTTTTAATATCAGAAGAATTTAGTGTCTTGGAACCCAAGTGGAAAAAAGTGTTCGAAAAGGAGGAAATGATCTAATAAGTTAAATAGTATTAATTGATCAAATAAGAGGAGGATTGGGAATTGGTCATTGGCTCTGTCAAAATCAAAGTCATTCTGAGTTTAACAAGAGCATATTCAGTGATGTGCTAGAGAAAATGAATACGTCTGTGTGGAATTTTGCTCTAAATGGTGATAGAAAAGTGCGCTGTAGCTGGAGTTTGAAATTGTCTCAAAAGAGGGTGGGTAAGAGGGAAAAATGACTAAAGAAAGAAAATTGGTAGAGTTTATTTTAAATCGAGAACATGTTTTTAATGAAATATAACATTTTATAGAAATAATAAATGGCTGCAACATAGGTAATGTAATCCATGATTAAGATACTGTCTTAATGTCTAAATATTTTTTGATCTTCTTTTGTTTTTGCAGGTGTTACAAACAGAAGAATATATGTTAAAAAGACTTTATATTTTACTTTTAAGTCATGTTCATTCCTAGAAAGTGAGCTAGACATGAGACAATAGATGGCCATGAGGTTCATGACATGGTACTGCTGTCACACAATTCCATTTCCCTGGCTAGTCCCAGACTGCCAACCACTGTGCTACTAATATCATTTAAGTTTTCCCTTTGGACTGAGCAATAATAAATCTTTATTTTCTCTTAGAAGCTAGACAGTTTTAATGCAAACTGAATTTAGATCCTCTCCAATCTGAACAGTAACATGTTGTTTGTCATATCTTTTTAAATTATCTGAATTACTTTTCTCCATCGTGTATAGTCTCATGGTTAAGACTAAAAATGCCCATTTGTAAGAATTATCACTATTTTAACTGTCTTTAAAATCTACCAGGATTGTTATATTATTTTCTGTAGCAAGCAATAAAAAAAAAACAGTTTGTTTAGAAACCAAGCATTTTAAAGAATAATTTTACTGCCCAAACAAATTAATGTTTGCATATCTTTGCCCAAACTTAATTGATATTAAGTGTCATCACTTCTCTACTTTCCCTCCAAGAAACTGGTTGTACAAATAATGTAAAAGAAAGAAAAATTTACTCTTAAGATAATGACTTCCTGGTTTTATGGAAGGTTAATGGAGGCTTACAGAGACTGGGTGAAGTGTCCAAAATGATACAGTTTATTAATCCAAGGTTGACATTCAATCCCACTTCACTCTCCAGATTCACAAATGTGTTCTCTTCCTACTAAAACCTACTGGAGATTAATATATTTTTTTCAAAATTGAATATCTGTTCAAAATTAAAACATCTTTATGTGAATGACCCAACCCCCTTGGGGACCACAAAATTAGCAGGTATAAAAGTGATCATCTTTCCTCAATTCAACTTTCTATCACAGTTAGTGGAAAGATGACTTCAAAGGTCATATTGCCTCTAGTCTCCACTTTGTTCATCACTGACATGAAATCATATTTTTTTTTTCCAGCTAGCTTCTTAATCTTTAGTTCTTTGTCAAGATGAAGACAATAAACAGTGATTTGTCACTAGATTTGTTAGTGTTCACTAGGGTAACCATATAATAACTGGAACTTTTGAGAGTAAAAGGAAGAACTGCTAATGTTATTCTAGGAAAACAAGAAAAATGGATCTGTATCAGGTAGACCTGAGTATATGATTACTGTTAATCATTGATTGTGGCTTAGATTACGATCCAGAAGTGGATTAATATTTGTCATTAACAACTCTTAATGGTTTGAGTGGTTGGGAGTAAGAGAAGAATCATAATGCTTAAAGTTGAGACTCTAGTTCCACCACATACTAGCTGTGAAACTTTGAGCAAACTATTAACCTCCTTGTATTTGTTTGCTATTCTTGCTTAACAGACTTGCACAAAACTTAGTTTCTTAAAACTATAATCATTTATTGTTACTTACACATCTTCAAGCCAGATGGTGTTTAGCTAGAATTCAGCTGATTTAGACTGGGTTTAGCTGGAAAGTCCTCTTTCAGCCTGCAATAGCTGAGCGGCTCTTCTCACTTGAGGTTTGTGTATCAGCTGGGGCAGATTTGCCTCAATTTTATCTTATTATTTTGAATTAGCAGGCAAGTTAGGGGTGTACTTCATATTGCAATGGCAATGGTGCAAAAAGTAAGTGGGAATACCTCAGTCTTTGTAAAACCTAGACTCAGAGTTTGCACAGTCTATTTTTCAAAGCAAGCCATTCACAGTCAAAGAATGAAGAAATACACTCCACGCATTTGTTTAAAGAAACTGTCACAAAGCAAAGTTCATAGATGCAGGAAAGACTAAAGTATTGGACAAAATGCAAACTACTATTTGGTCTGAGACTCAGTTTCTTCACTTATAAAATGAGCACAATAATATATCCTTAAAGTCTATTTGTTGTATATATAATATTATTTAAAAATAAAATAATATAATATAATAATAATATAATATAATATAGTATAATATAATATGTAGCCCCTTGATGGCTACTTAGCTACTATTTGCTGGAGTGTTTGAGATAATGTTCATACAGCACCAACTGAATAGTTGATGTTTGACCCCCAGCTGTTTCTCTAATTTTATTATTGTTATTAAAAGATTAAGATGTAATGATAAGGGTCATTTAGGGAAAATAATTACTATCAACAATTACTTTCAAGTGTTTTTTTATGCATTTCTATGTTCTTCAGGAAAAAATGGTGCTCATAGTTCAGTTTTATTCACCAAAGGAGTTCCAAGATAAAACATTTTACATTTAAAACAAGAAAAATGATGTATTACCCCTGCATTAGCTGGCATTTATTTGAGTGTGATTAAAATTGTATGGAACATGAAATTAAATGTATTTTTAGGACTTTTGTTTATCTCTTGATTTATCTTAGCTAAAACAGGTAAAACTATACCTAAAATGTAATCACAGAAACACCAAAAGTTCAGAGTGACAGCAAAAGTCAAGATAGTTTCACTCAGAATGATGAAGTTTGAGGAATCTAACTTTATTATTATTTTTTTTTCATTTTATTTTATTTTATTTTATATTATTATTTTTCTAACATCTTTATTAGAGTATAATTGCTTTACAATGGTGTGTCAGTTTCTGCTTTATAGCAAAGTGAATCAGTTATACATATACATATATCCCCATATATCTTCCCCCCTGCATCTCCCTCCCTCCCACCCTCCTTATCCCACCACTCCGGGTGGTCACAAAGCACCAAACTGATCTCCCTGTGCTATGCGACTGCTTCCCACTAGCTATGTATTTTACATTTGGTAGTGTATATATGTCCATGCCACTCTTTCACTTTGTCTCAGATTACCCTTCCCCCTCCCCATACCCTCAAGTCTATTCTCTAGTAGGTCTGCATCTTTATTCCCGTCTTGCCCTTAGGTTCTTCTGACCATTTTCTCTTTTTTTTTTAGATTCCATATATATGTGTTAGCATATGGCATTTTTTTTTCTCTTTCTGGCTTACTTCACTCTGCATGACAGTCTCTAGGTCCATCCACCTCACAACAAATAACTCAGTTTCATTCCATTTTATGGCTGAGTAATATTCTTTTGTATATATGTGCCACATCTTCTTTATCCATTCATTTGTTGATGGACACTTAGGTGGCTTCCATGTCCTGGCTATTGTAAATAGAGCTGCAATGAACATTTTGGTACATGACTGTTTTGAATTATGGTTTTCTCAGGGTATATGCCCAGTAGTGGGACTGCTGGGTCGTATGGTAGCTCTATCTTTACTTTTTAAGGAACCTCCATACTGTTCTCCATGGTGGATCTATCAATTTACATTCCCACCAACAGTGCAAGAGGGTTCCCGTTTATCCACACCCTCTCCAGCATTTATTCTTTGTAGATTTTTTGATGATGGCCATTCTGACCAGTGTGAGATGATACCTCATTGTAGTTTTGATTTGCATTTCTCTAATGATTAATGATTTTGATCATTCTTTCATGTGTTTGTTGGCAATCTGTATATCTTCTTCAAAAATCCTCAACAAAATACTAGTAAACAGAATCCAACAGCACATTAAAAGGATCATACACTATGATCAAGTATGGTTTATCCCAGCAATGAAAAGAGTCTTCAATATACGCATATCAATCAACGTGATACATGATATTAACAAATTGAAGGAGAAAAACCATATGATCATCTCAATGGATGCAGAGAAAGTTTTCAACAAAATTCAACACCCATTTATGATAAAATTAGAAATGAAAAAGGAGACGTCACAACTGACACTGCAGAAATACAAAAGATTATTAGAGATTACTACAAGCAACTGTATGCCAATAAAATGGACAACCTGGAAGAAATGGACAAATTCTTAGAAATGCACAAGCTGCCGAGACTGAACCAGGAAGAAATAGAAAATATGAACAGACCAATCACAAGCACTGAAATTGAAACTGTGATTAAAAATCTTCCAACAAACAAAAGCCCAGGACCAGATGGCTTCACAGGTGAATTCTATCAAACATTTGGAGAAGAGCTAACACCTCTCCTTCTCAAACTCTTCCAAACTACAGCAGAGGGAGGAACACTCCCAAACTCATTCTATGAGACAACCATAACTGTGATACCAAAACCAGACAAAGATGTCACAAAGAAAGAAAACTACAGGCCAATAACACTGATGAACATAGATGCAAAAATCCTCAACAAAATACTAGTAAACAGAATCCAACAGCACATTAAAAGGATCATACACTATGATCAAGTATGGTTTATCCCAGCAATGAAAAGAGTCTTCAATATACGCATATCAATCAACGTGATACATGATATTAACAAATTGAAGGAGAAAAACCATATGATCATCTCAATGGATGCAGAGAAAGTTTTCAACAAAATTCAACACCTGTTCATGATAAAAACCCTCCAGAAGGTAGGCATAGAGGGAACTTTCCTCAACATAATAAAGGCCATATATGACAAACACACAGCCAACATCGTCCTCAATGGTGAAAGACTGGAACCATTCCCACTAAGATCAGCAACAAGACAAGGTTGCCCACTCTCACCACTCTTATTCAACATAGTTTTGGAAGTTTAGTAACAGAAGAAAAGAAATAAAAGAAAAGGAGAGAATAAAAAGAAATAAAAGGAATCCAAATCAGAAAAGAAGAAGTAAAGCTGTCACTGTTTGCAGATGACATGGTACTATACATAGAGAATCCTAAAGATGCTACCAGAAAACTACTAGATCTAATCAGTGAATTTGGTAAAGTAGCAAGATACAAAATTAATGCATATAAATCTCTTGCATTCCTCTACACTAATGATGAAATATCAGAAAGTGAAATTAAGAAAACAGTCCCATTTACCATTGCAACAGACATAATAAAATACCTAGGAATAAACCTACCTAAGGAGACAAAAAACCTGTATGCAGAAGATTATAAACACTGATGAAAGAAATTAAAGATGATAGAAATAGATGGATAGATATACCATGTTCTTGGACTGGAAGAATCAACATTGTGAAAATGACTCTACTACCCAAAGCAATCTACTGATTCAATGCAATCCCTATCAAACTACCAATGGCATTTTTCACAGAACTAGGACAAAAAATTTCACAATTTGTATGGAAACACAAAAGACCCCGAATAGCAAAAGCAATCTGGAGAAAGAAAAATGGAGCTGGAGGAATCAGGTTCCCTGACTTGAAACTATACTACAAAGCTACAGTAATCAAGACAGTATGGTACTGGCACAAAACCAGAAATATAGATCAATGGAACAGGATAGAAAGCCCAGAGATAAACTCACGCTCATAAGGTCACCTTATTTTTGATAAAGGAGGCAAGAATATACAATGGAGAAAAGACAGCCTCTTCAATAAGTGGTGCTGGGAAAACTGGATGCCTGCATGTAAAAGAATGAAATTAGAACACTCCCTAACACCATACACAAAAATAAACTCAAAGTGGATTAAAGACCTAAATGTAAGGAAAAATAAATAAATGGGACCTAATGAAACTTAAAAACTTTTCCACAGCAAAGGAAACCATAAACAAGAAGAAAAGAGGAATTTAACTTTAAATCTCAACTCATAGAAAATTTTCATTTGTAGAATTTACTTAAGAAAATTGTACTCTGAATTACTAAATCAAGATACATTTCATTAATATGAACAATGTCATTATTCTACCAAAGTATACTCTGTGATGGTACTGATTAAATAAGACTTATTTTCCCTTTCTTCTTGCACCACTTTGGTTTTTTAACGTATGAAGCAGTGATTCTGACTGTTTGTATCTTCTACATGTGTACTTTAAATGGATTGTTCTCCTTTAAAAATTAACTTAATGTTGTACCCCCGAAAACTATATTAAAACCGTGCTTTAATAAATAGCAAATAAATATATTTTCAATATAATCAGCATCATAGCTTATCAGAAACAATGAGACCAAGTGTTGATTAGTTGGGATGATTTAGCACTCTGCAGTGTCAGGTAATTATGTACCAGTAATAAATTAGGGAAATATATTTATCCTAATATACTGGTTTGCTAGTAATTGCTGTCATCTTGGTGCACTCAAGTAAAGAAAATGAGATGCAAGTTATCATTGCTTTTGATTGATGAACCTCAAAAGTGGTGCCTATGATTCCAAATGCCAGCTCCAATTAGTCTGGATATAAACTTTAGGTTAAATATATGCTTCCAGAGTAATAAAATTGTTTCTACTTACTATCTATTCTCTTTACTGGGATCTTTGAACTATATTGTTTTTAAATAGTAAGACTACCTTTTTCTAAAATTTCTAAGCTTATACTAAAATATTTCATTCATTTTTAAAGAATATTTGTTGAGCTTCTACCATAGGTCAATTACTCTTCTTGGCACTAGGAGACTATAATAAAGAAGAGACCAAAATTAATTAATTAATTAATTAGTTAATTCAAAGGACCCTCTCAATCCAATGGGAATAAATACCTGTGAAATAAATAGCATACTTTGTTCCTGAGACAGTGATAGATTCGATGGAGGAAAATAATGCAAGTTAGGAACACTTGAAAAGTCCATCTCGGTGGCAGTTTGCATTTTAAAATAGGGTGGTCAGAGAGTTCTTCACTGAGAAGTTGGGTCTTTAATAAAGACTTAAAGGAGATGAGAAAGTGTAGCCATATGGATACCTGGGGCAGGAGTGTTGCAGGCAGAAAGAAACTTAGCTTTAAGGACCAGAGGCCAGAACTTATCTGATGTGTTTGATGAGATTCAAGGAGATATACACAATGGCGTGAATTGGGCAGGAGATGCATCGTGATGGTGTTGCTGCATCAATTGTAAGGGACCTTGGAGACAACTCTAGTGTTTTTTTCAGAATGCTATAGAAAGCCATTTGAGGGTTGTAAGATGAACAGCATTATATGACTTCCTGTCCAAAAGATGACTCTGGCTTTTGTGTTAATAGAAGACTACACAGGAACAAGAGTGGCAACAAAGACACCAGCTAGTGGCTAATGTGATAAACGTATGCTCAAGACTGCAGCTTGAGCCAGTGTGGTAGTGGTGAATGTGTTGAAAAATAATCAGACACTGAATACATTTTTAAGTAGATTGAATAAGAATTTCTTACACATTAGATTGTGAGTACAGAAGAAAGAAGTCAAGTGTGAAATGAAGGCTTTGTTGAGCTCTGCTACTGTAAGCATAAAACAGGTCTTTCCTGACTTGGGAACAAATATGGAGAAGCTGGGTTTAGAGGAATGACGGTTATTTTGACTTTGAAATGTTATTATGACATGGAAATAACATATAATTGGATATTCTGGAATCTGGAGAAGAGACCTGAATGAAAAATAAAAATGTGGAAATTGCTGGTTAGAATTAATATTTTTAAAGCCAGAACACTTTTAGATCACCAAAAATGTGAGTGCAGATAAGACATCCAAGAACTGAACCCTGGTGCTGAGATATGTAGAGATGAAGAGAAAGGATTACCAAAGAAAACTAAGAACAATAAGAGAGATTGGCGAAATGGAAGGAATCTGCATTCTAGAAGCCAAGAGAATACATTTCAAGAAGGGAGTAATCTCATGTGTCAAATATTGCTGATAGAACAAATGACATGAGAACCAAAAATTTCTCATTGGATTTGTCATTACATGATAACTGGTGAAGTTGATGAAAGGATTTTCAAATGGAGTTGCATAGATGAAAGCCTAACTAAAAAGGGTTCAAGAGAGAATAGAAAGACAGGGCACAGAAACAGAGAGTATAAACACCTACCAAATTTCATCACTTCTAAGACATACTATTTCATATTTTAAATCTCTGAAATTGGAATATATATTAAAATTAATACCATTTTATGCTTGTTACTACCTAGGCAGCTGTTCTGATGCAGCTGTCATTGCCTGCTTATACATGAACTTTGTCATAGTTGTTTAAATTTTCTGTTACATGCAATAAAACTCAAAATCTCTTTCAATATGTATAAAATAAACATTCAAAGCGATATGAAAACTTTGATCATAGCTTAATTAGAGTTTTTCCTTTCTTAGTTGTACTTACACTAACTGCATGTTATAATCAATGTGACTCAAATACAATAAATGTAATTATCTTGGAGCTTAGCTATAAGGGAAAAATAAATATAAGGAGATGACTGGAGGGGATTAAGAGATCAAGAGGGTGTTTGCTTATGGGATTTTGTTTATTTAAGATGGTCAAAATTAGGAAATTTTGCATGCTGATGGGAACAATATCATAGAAGGTAAAAATCTGAGGCAGCATGAAATACTTGAAGTATGTCGTTTCTATATGTCTGAACATTAAAATATGGTTGCAACAGTTCTCATAGTCCTATCAATGGTGTTTTGCTGAAATCATTTAAGATCTTTTTGTGTTCACAACATAGAAGTTGCTTTAAAATCCTTATGTAGATTACAGATATATCGATACATGTAAAACATATTCTCACATATTCAAGAAATATCAAAGTTTGACCTATAAGCATTAACTCACAATACTTCCACACAACTCCTTATATCTGCACACATTCAATATCTTATATAGTTGTTATAAATACGTAATTTAAAATATAAAGTGACCTCAAAAGGAAATGCTTTTATTTCTTATTTACTGTGTTAAGAATTATATTTAATAAGTATGCTGATTTTACATATGTGCAATTAGCTGAATATTTCTATGGTTTATGCCCAATGCACAGTTAATAAGGTGTTTCCAACCTTAGACAGGCTTTTATAAATAAATAATAAAAATAAATATTCCTAGAGAAATTAATATTACTTGAAACTTTGCTAAATGGTATATATGACTTCCTATAATACTAAAAACCTGCAAAATAAGTATTATAAAATAACTTATTTTACAGATAATGAGCTTGAAATGAAGTAGAGTATATTTCCTTAGAGTGACAATTGTGTATAAGTGTTGGTTCAGTCTTAGATAACTCAAAACTCTATGTAGCTCTTGATTTAGTAATTTATGTTTCTTTGTGTTAACTTATCTAATCTGTTTACTTTCCATTCTTTACTGCTAGACAGTCAAGAATTTCTGGAAATTTTAATAGGTGTTAATAAAAAGTTAGTGTCCATATTCTATATATATTTTTTTAATGTAGGTAAGAAAAATACAGTTGATTATGAAAAAAATCATCATAACTGTGAAAAACAGGTATGGCATAATGTGTAATTATTAATTCATGAATATATAAAATTCAAAATCTGGGTATAAATTAACATTCATATTTTATCTAATAATCATTTAAAAGTACATTGATTATTTGACAATAATCTGTTTTTGTTTGGTTATATTTTGACATTTTGTTTTGTTCTTAATAAAATAACTGTTTTAATTTATTTAAAGTACTGTTTTTCATTATTATAAAAATGTAAAAGATCAAAATCATATTTTGACAATTTAATCCATGTTTATTTTTCCTATCTTATATATCTTCTCAAACTAGGTATTATATTTTATTTTTTCCTATCTTATATATCTTCTCAAACTAGGTACATATTGGTGTACTCTCAATATATAATACATCATTAAACATTCTTTACAAAACAAATTCAAGAAAAATCTCTTATTATTGACCTATGTTTGCTCGGCATCCTTCTGTTCATCAAGCTATATAGTTTGCGTTTGTGTGGTTCACCTAGCAACTTAATTGCCTGTAACAGTACTAATTTCCATGAGAAAATATATTCTCAGTACAATTGTGGCTATTGGGTGGACCACACATCATCCCCCTGTTCACTAGGTGTGTATGATGGATACTGTAGAAGTAGTGCCAGAGAGGGTACATAGGATAATGTTTAGGAATATGGGCTCTAGAAGAAAGCTACATGGGCACCAATGATAACTAGCTATAAAATCATCAGTGAGTCATTTGATCTCTCTCAGCTTCACTTTCCACACCTATAAAGTGAAAGTTATAATGGCATCTACACCATAGATCATAGATTTTTGAGAGTTAAATGATAATGTACTGCTTAATGCATTGTTTGGCATACAGTTAATGTCTAATAAATGTTGAGAGAACAAATAGGAAGATGATATAATCATCTGGAGCATATTACCTTGTTCAAATATGTCTGGATGACCAAAAATTCTTAGGTTATTAACTTTATGAATATATATATTTACAAGTATATGTATATATATACACATATGTATATACACATACATACAGAGAAAGAGGGTATTTTTAAAACTACATTTCTGAAGAAAATTAAGAATTCCATTATAGCTATGTGTGCATTAACTATGAAACATCTAAAAATGATAACTAAATTGACTACATTAAATTATAGTAGAAAAACATTTTAAACGGAATTATTGAGATATATTATGAACAGTCTAGTAATCTATTTTCTACATTTTTAGGGTGAGATGAGGTATATAATTTCCCTTAGTAACTCTAATTAGTGGGAAAAAAAGTTTAATTATGGGTTCCCAAATAATTAAAGGTCTTATATAGGCTGTCTAACTGTCCTTATTTGAATGAGCAGTCACATTTTATTACTTTGCTAAACTATGAAGGTTTATAAAAGTTTATATGAGCAGGTTTGTAATAAACTAATGAAATTGAATGTTAATGTTCTGCAATATGAAAATGTGCGCCTACAAGAATAAACATTCTGAAAAAGAGACGCTTTGTGTAAATCTTCTTGAAGGTCAATGTTCTGAAGTATAACTCATACAGCAACAAGGTCACTTGCTAAAAATATTTTCACTCATTTCCATCAACTTGATATTGCTTCCGGTTTGTGTTTGCTTGTTTATTTTTGCTTCTTGGTCAGGCAGACTTTGGGATCTGGAGTTGAGATTAGCAAAATCTTTGATTTTGTGAATTTCAGCAGGAACCCAGATAGGCATATGTGATAGAAATTTAGCACAATTGACAAAGGTTATCTCTGTGTCAAGTCTGATTATGATAAAACTTAAATCTACACTTTTTTTTTTCATGTTTCCTGTCTGCCTCAGTCAGTCTTCTCCTCCTTGGAAAGAGTACATTTAGAAGTCAACTACTTCTTCCACCCAGACCCATGTTATTACTTTTGTCCATATCCTTATAAGTCCAGGACCTCTCCTGAATTCTAGCAAACAGACAAAATTTAAGTGAATATTTAATTAGAGCTGCCATTTATTGAGCATCAAACATAGCAGTTTACATAGCTTATCCAATCCTTAAAACAATCCTGGAGGGTAGGTACAATTTTCTCCCTTATTATATTATAGATGCTGAGATTAAAACTCCTTGGTCAAGTGACCAGCCAAAGCCACAGAGCTGGTGTTTGCCATACTTAAGCTATGAAGTCACCTCTTCTTGCCTCTGAAGACTATCCAGGATTCAATGCTTCCTCTCTGGGTAATCTGAGAAGTTAATTCCTACAAAAGAACAAATGATAACTTCAGTAATGACTCTCACAAGTCATACTTTTTCTTAAGGAAAACCAATTGCCTAAGTAGAAAACATGACCATGACTTATAGTACAATGCTGAATAAAGAAGAGTATTTAAATTGTATGATCTGAAAATTTGTTGCTTTATTTATGAGTAGGGATTTAAAAAAATGGCATATTCACAAGTGCAACAACCACTGGAAACTGTGTAAATGAAGAGTAAGTACTTTACTCAAATAAGATTAGCAGGGGTTTTGGTTTGGTTGGTTGTTTTGGATTTTTTTTTTTTTTTTTCATGATGAATGAGAAGGATGACTTTTAAAGGAGACCTACATTGCTTGACCCAAACAAAATCATAATGAGGTAGAAAAATCACTGACCTTGAAGCTGAAACCCTGGCTTGTTTTACTGGGTTATGTGTTTTTTGGTGAAGTTGTGCTTCAATTTTTTTTCAGAAATATGGATATTTTATTTTGAAAGTCTTTTGAAATAAAATTTAAAAGATTATAAAAAATTACCACAATTGTGTAATAAATTTCTAATAGTAGTATGCACTAAAGCATCTCTAAAAGTTGTTTTTTTGTACTTTTGAACAATCAGCTAACTTGTTTCTATAATTCAGGAGGAACATAGCCATCATTCATTGGGAGTAAGATAAATTGATCAAGACATTTCTGCTATTGCTTTCTGGGTTAAAATAAATTTCAGGTTACAAGGTACTAAACTTTAACCTAGATATAAACAAGCAGTGTGCATTCTACTACAGATTTCATTACTCAAACTGAGTCAATATGGTTAGTGTAATTAGTTTTACTAAATGTACAGAACTTGGAATATAAAATACTTAACTGTCTTAAGGTATATGGTTTACTGACTTTCTCTTATCTAGTAATACAAATGGAAACTCCAATTACACATTCAAATCATTTAAATATACAGGGCCATAAAAGAAAAATAGGCTTTACTCTGGTTTCCACATAATACACCCAGAGAATTTCGGATGATTAAAGTCATCCACAGCTGAATGCCTTAAGACAGTTTGATTCAGGTAAATGGAGTTCCCCAGAGAGAAACAGAGACTTATTTGTGTAAATTTCTTCTTCCCTAAAAAATTCACCACTTCTTAACTTATATACTCTATTCCCAGGTAAAATTAAAATATGTTCCTATACAACAAGCTCAAGCATTTTACTCTTATTGTTTCGATTCTTTTTTTTTTTTTTGTCGGTACGCTGGCCTCTCACTGTTGTGGCCTCTCCCGTTGCGGAGCACAGGCTCCGGACGCGCAGGCCCAGCGGCCATGGCTCACGGGCCCCGGAACAGGGCACGAACCCGTGTCCCCTGCATCGGCAGGCAGACTCTCAACCACTGCGCCACTGGGGAAGCCCTGTTTCAATTCTTAAAGAACTGAAATCTCTTGGTTAGGATTTCTTTAGTGACATTTTTAATATTGAATCAATGAAATCTCTAATATCCAGAGTATTATATGTTTTGTATTCTGAAGTTGTGCCATATAAACAAATTGTTTTTCTAATCCTTTTGTGTTTTTAAAGTATATGAAAAGTTCTATCTAATCTGTACATCAATTTTTATTCCCTTACTTTTATTTTATTTGCAAGCAAAACTCAGTTTCAAAATATATGGATTGTTACCTGTATAACTGGATTATGGACAACAACTCAATACATTTGATATTATTATAGTTAATGTTTCAGAAAATCATGTCACAAACAACACTCTGAATTAGGCTTGTTCTATTCTTTTTAATAATCCAGCTTTAGTTATAATATTATATTTTTATTTTTGAGTAATGTTTCTAAGTAGAAGGAAATAGCATCTCAAATCATAATGAAACAAATCATGCTAAAGAATTTATCTTCCTGGGTAAGTTATTTTTCTTGTCTAGCATTAGTTTTTATAATGTTAATATTTACACACTCTCCAAAAAGCAAAGACTTATTAGAAAAAACATTTTATTACATTTATATACAATGAGTGCTAGGAATGTTTCTTAAAGGAAAATTAAAGCAGATAAGTCACTAAATTTGATTATGAAATTGTAATTTCTTATTAAGCATTATCTCAACTTTATGATGTAGGTAATATTATTGCCATTTTATGAATTTTAAAAGGAAGTCTCCCAGACTTGCCTAAATCGCACAATTTATAGGTAGCTAACCTGAGGTCCAAACACATTTGTCTGACTAGAAAAATATCATTTCTTTCACCAGACCAAACAACTAAGACTCAACATTTATTGTGCACCTGTATTTGATGATTAGTCATAAATGCTTTTGTGTATTAAATCAAAACTCGTTCTCTCTGTCTCTCTTTCTCACACACACACACACACACACATACACAGCATTTTACAGATGAGGAAATGGAGCCACAGGTAAATTAACTTGTGTAGCTAACAAGCTAGTAAGTGGCAAAACTAAAATCAAAGTATACAGCATAGTGTTTGAAGTGCAAGCTGTGGAGAAAGAATGCCTGAGTCCTACCCCAGGTTCACCACATTATTCCTAGTGCTCTGGTGACAACAGTAAGAGTTTCAACATTGCTTATGTTAAGCTAATTGTCTCTGTTTTTTAATAATTATATCGAATCTCCCTTCCTGTTATATTGACTCTGATTTATTACATTGATTCTCGTCCACATTTTAAAATTATTTTATTTTCATTAAGTTCTGCCCTTCTCTCTACTACTTCTTTCCTAGGTCTGTATCTGGTTTTAATCAGGTGGTTATTTTCTAACTACTTGAGTTGACACATACCAGGCCTACATTTAGACATTATTGTGTTTTTTTATACTAAAAGTATTTCCTAATGACTACCTTAGATGATCCCACAAATTTTGATAAGAAGCACTTTCATTTTCATCTAGCTCTGAGTATTTTCAAATTTCCTTAAAATTTTTCTCTGCATACCAAAGGTTATTTGGTAGAATGTTTTTTAATTTCTTGAAAACTGAGATTTTGTAAGCTATTTTTTACTCTATCATTCTGTTTTATTTATTTATTTATTTTAATATCATTATTATTATATTACATATATAATATAATATATTATATATAATATAATATATACTATATATTGTATATATTTTATTTATTATATATGCCTATATTCATAGTAATATCTGAGAACTCAGTCAATTTGCAGATTTTTTGAAATCTATAGAAACTTTCTTTTGTGATGATGCAGAATAAGTTTTCTGTTAGTAATCTATATATTATTTAAAACAATGCATATTCTGGAGTGATGTCAGCAGGATTACAGAATAGGAAGCCCCAGACTTCATTTCCCCACAGAGACACAGACTTAATAATAATGTATGGTCCAAAAAGCCTTTATGAAACCTTCAGAAGCCAGTTAAGAAGTCACAATACCCCAGGCAAGTGCAAAGCTAAGAACAGCTGCATCAGAAGGAGTAGGAAAAAACATTGCATTTAATGTGTAACAGACTTTTTTCCCCTAAGCCTTCCCAACTCAGTGCAATCAAGAGAAAGCACTTTACTAATAACTTCTGACTTGGGGGGAAATCATGGAACATGCATCCAATGTTCCAGCTTTTAGTTGGGAGTTGCCCAAAGGACTGGTTTCTGTCTCACCTGACTTGGAGAGCTGACAGGGAATTGTATACTTTGAATCCCTGGAAAACATTAAGAACAAAGCTAAGCAGCTTGTTTCAGCACCAGAGAACATGCAGTACCACAGACAGACACCAACTGGAGCAAGAGATTATAAGCTCCTAAAAAAGAAACTGGCAAACCTCTTTAACTGGAAATTTACATGCACAAACACAGAGAAGGCACATCCCAGAAATGTTTGGAAATACCCCAAGAATCTTTAGCCAGGCTGATTTGTGAACTTCTTTCCCTATGCAAAGCTAGTACCTAAAGTTGGGGTAGGTGGCTGTTTTTTCAAATGTCCAAATCTCAGCAAAAAGTAACAAGGCATACGAAGAAACAGGAAAACATGGCCCAATCAAAGGAACAAAATAAATCTCCAGAAACTGACCCTAAAGAAAAGGAAATCTATGAATTACCTGATAAAAATTTCAAAATTATTATCTTAAAGGAGCTAAATAAACAAAAGAAAACACAGATAGACAACTAAACACAATCTGGAAAACAATGTATGAACAAAATGAGGATATCAATAAAGAAATAGAAACTATGAAAAAGAAAAAAAAGCAGAAATTCTGGAGCTAAATAATACTATAACTGAATTTAATAATTCACTAAAGGGATTTGATATCAGACTTGATAAAACAGAAGAAGGAATCAACAAACTTGAAGATAAGTAATTTGAAGCTATCAAGTAAGAGAATCAAAAAGGCCAAAAAAATAAAGAAAGCCTAAGGGACTTGTGGTGAAAAAAAAAAAAAAATCCAGGAGATGAATATACACATGATAGGAATCCCAGAGGGAAAAGAAAGAAAAGGGCAGAAAGCTTATTTGGAAAAATAATGACTGAAAACTTTCTGAATCTAAGGAAGAAAATGGGCATCCAAATTCAAGAAGCTCAAAATACTCCAACTAAGGTGAATCTAAAGAGTTCCACACCAATACACATTATAATAAAACTGTCAAAAGTTAAAGAGAGATGCTTGAAAAATTCAAGAGAAAAGTGACTCACTATGTACAGAGAGCTCCTATATCCAACAAATTGGATAACCTGGAGGAAATGGATACGTTTCTAGAAACATACAATTCACAAAGTTTGAATCATAAATAAATAAATATCTGAACGATCCTATAACTAGTAAAGAGATTAAATAAGTAATCAAAAACCTCCCAACAAAGAAAGGCCCAGGACCAGATGACTTCCCTGGAGAATTCTACCAAATGTTTAAAGAAGAATTAATACCAATCCTCAAACTGTTCTAGAAAATTGAAGAGAAAGGAGCACTTCCAAACTCATTTTATGAGGGCAGCATTTCCCTGACATAAAAATCAAACAAAGATACTGCAAGAAAAGAAAACAACAGCCCAGTATCCCTGATAAATACTGATGTAGAAATCCTCAGAAAAAAAATACTAGCAAATTCAATGCAAAAGCACATTAAATTAGGTTACACACCGTGACCAAGTGGGATTTAGTCCTGGAATGCATGGATGCTTTAACATAGAAAAATCAATCAATATGACAAATTAACAGAAAGAATAGCAAAAGTATATGATGATCTCAACAGATGCAGAAAAAGCACTGAGGAAATTCAAGTCTTTCATGATAAAAACACTCAACAAACTAGGAATTGAAGAAAATTACTTCAAAATAATAAAAGCCATATATGAAAAACCCACAGCTAACATTATATTCAGGTTGAATAAATGAAATTTTTTCCTGCAAATCAGGAAGAACGCAAGGATGTCTACTCTCATCACTTCTATGTAACATTGTACTGGAATTCCCAGTCAGAGCAATTAGGGAAGAAAAAGAAATAAAAAGCATCCCAATTGGAAAGGAAGAAATAAACTAATGTCTGTTTGCAGACAACATGATTTTACAAGTAGAAAACCCTAAAGATTACACACACACACACACACACACACTGTTCAAAGTAATAAATTCAGCAGTGTTGCAGGACACAAAATCTACACCCCCAAATTAGTTGTGTTTCTACATGCTAACAAAGAACAAACTGAAAAGGAAATTAAGAAAACAACTGCATTTGCGATAGCATCAAAAAGAATAAAATACTTGCAAGTAAACTTAACCAAAGAGATGAAAGATCTGTACATTGAAAACTATAACACATTACTGAAATTAATTAAAGGGGTCACATAAACAGAAACACATCAAATATTCAAGGATTTCAAACTTAATATTGTTAAAATGTCTATACTACCCAAAGCTATCTATAGATTTAATGCAATATTTATCAAAATCGCAGGGGTGATTTTTGCAGAAATAGGGAGAAAACTCCTAAAATTTGTGGAATCTCCAAGAACCCCAAGTGACCAAAACAATCTTGAGAAAGAAAAACAAAGCTAGAGGCCTCAAACTTACTGATTTCAATACATATTACAAAACTATAGTAATCAAAATAGTATGGTATTTGATACAAAGACAGATGTATAGAACAATGGAAGAGAATAGAGAGCTCAGAAATAAACCCTTGCATTTATTCTCAACTGCTCTTTGACAAGAATCTGAAGACTATAAAAATCTGAGTCTCTTCAACAGATGGCATTGGGAAAACAATATCTAACATACTAAAGTATAAAATTGGGTCCCTACTTTAACACCATATAAAAATTAATCAAAAACGAATTAAAGACTTAAATGTAAGACCAGAAATCATAAAACTCCTAGAAGAAAACGTAGCGGAAACATTTCATGACATTGGATTTATCAATGATTTCTTGGATATGATACCAAAAGCACAGATGACAAAAGCAAAAATAGACCAGTGAGACTATATCAAGCTCAAATACCTCTGCATAGTAAAGGAAACAATGAAAAGAGTAAAATGACCACCTAAGAATGGGAAAAAATATTTGTAAACCATATCTATGATAAGGAGTCAATATCCAGTATACATATGTATATTATATATGCATATGTCTCCATACAGTTTTTAGATTTACTGTATTATTACTGAATACATTTATTAGATTTCATTCACAGAGTTATGATTGATTGATTTGACAGTAGTTGTATTAGTTGCTGAGTGTAGCTCTAAAACCTATCAACCTCCTCTCTATTCTCTGTATTGAAATTTGGAGAAAAAACTAACTCATTAGCCTCATCATGCCTGGTCGTCAAAAGGACTCTTTCATTTTTTTGTATAAATTAAAAACTCCCCTTAAAGTGTTGTTCTTCTGATATCAGAATTTAAGATTTTAATGGCTTAACTGATTATAATTATAGACATTTGTTCCATTATATTCATGAATGATGAATGATTCAAAAGACAATCTATTGAATTCAGATTTTTCTAATCTATTTTTAAATTAGAAAACTCTGAGGCAGTAATTTAGAGTAACAAAGCAAAGATTGTTCTGTGGTCCCATATTCCTCCTTTATTTAATTAAAATTGTTTTTAAAAACAATAATTGGGAATAAAATGTTCTGTTTAACAGAATATTAAAGCATAAATACTTTATTGAGTATGCTTTTGAAAAAAGTAATGTTATTTTACACAAAAGTATAAGAACAAACTTGCATGCAGGATGTACATTACCAAATATGATTTATACAGTGTCTTTCTTTGCTATATATTAGTGTAAATATGTAGTTTGATTTCAGGTTTTTGGTAGGTGAAGAATGTAAACTTGAAGTCAAAAGGAAATTTGTTTTGTGAGATAAAGTTTTCTTTCTTTTTATTTTAACTCTCAAAAAATTGCATCGTGTCACCAAATTAATTTTGTTAATATTCTGTTATCTCTTAATTACAATATATAATATATATGTAATTATAATATATAATATAGATAAACATACATATATAATGTATACAACACATATGCTTTATAAACAAAACATGTTTTAACTACAACATATAACATATTACAATGTATAACCCAACTGATAATGATCCTTATTGTATTTGCATGAAGAAATAAATGTTCAACAGAATAAGGGCAGTACAGTGTTTTTTGTTAGTTTCAGAATGCGTTTTTGTCCTAATTATTGGTGGCACTTTAGTTTTTTTTATTATTGTACTCCATAGGCTAGCATCAGCCGACAGAGAAGATGGTGATGTACACTATTTAAAACATGCGATTTGCAAATATCCTTTGAAAGGGAGTGGGGATTTATCCCTTGTTTGATGCTTTATTTGAGCCTTCTTTGGGGTTAGTATTATAAGATACAGGGATGTTTTTTCAAAAATATTTATTACCTTATTAAGGTAAACTGTCTTTCCTGCCAGTGGATGTTATTTTATAGAAAAAATACAAAATACTATAAACTTCATGGCTGGAGTCCAACCATGTTTTAGCTGACAACACCATAACCATTACTTTCATTCTAATTTTAAAGGCAGTAGTAGCAGCACTTCAATTAACCAATGAATCAAAATAATATACAGTTTCTGCACATTAGTTCATAAAGGCTCTCCATATAGCACATTATTTCAAATGAATGCCACCTCCTGCTATGGTGGGTGTTCAGCTGGCCTAGAAAAGCACAGTAATTAGCTCTTTGCATTGCAGTGAAAAAAGTTAACAACACTGACACTTAAGTGACCATAATTAGTCCACTGAGATTAACGTGGGAACTTTGTACCTCTTCTAGTGTCATTGTCACAGACTTATGATACCCTCTAAATTGCAGTAGTTCATTGGTTTATTTTCCAAAGAGCTTTCTCACTTAGAATGCCTAGAAGCTCATTAAAAGAAAAAAAAAAAGATCTTGGGTGCTATAGAAAGCAGTCTCAATTGAACAAAGTTTAAAGGAAGACCTTACACCTTCAAATTGTAGTGTGTTTTCTCAGTGTTTGCATGAAAAAGACACATCAAATGACCATATAACACAAACAAATCCTTGTAATTGATAACATTAAATATTTAGCAGAGTGAATGTGAAAGTTCAGAGATTAATTTTCATGAATACAAGTTAAAAAACATAAAATAATAAAAAGAAAGCAAGTACTGCTCTATTAAAACAGTTTAATCCAAAGGTTTGACATGCTTTATGAAAAAAAGCTTATAATAATAAAAGGGCATGAAATATGGTATCAGGTTACATATCATGCAAAAACTAACAAGCCAATTTTATTTTAATGCCTTTGTACAGCAGTAGAAAAAAATAGACTGGTATGTAACTGTTTTTATGAGTATTACTATAGTTTATTTGAATTTTTTTTTCTTTTCCAGTTTATTGAGACATAATTGACATACAGCACTGTATGAGCTTAAGGTGTACCACATAATGACTTGACTAACATACATCATGCAATGAGTAACACAATAAGTTTATTAAACAGCTGTCATCTCAGATAGATACAAAATAAAAGAACAAGAAAATTTTTTTTCTTGTGATGAGAACTTTTAAGGTTTACTTTCTTAACAACTTTCATATATAACTTACAACAATGTTAATTATATTAATCATGTTGTACATTACATCCCTAGTATCTTATGACTGGAAGTTTGTACACTTTGACCACCTTCATCATCATCCAAAGATATTATATTATTTGACAATATTCCCCCCACTGTACACTTATCCCTGTGACTTATTTATTTTGTAACTGGAAGTTTGTACCTCTTAATTTCTCTCAGGCATTTCAGTCATCCCTTCCTCTCATCCTCCCCTCTGGCAACCACCTGTTTGTTCTCTGTACCTGTGACTCTGTTTCTTTTTTGTTATGTTTGTCCATTTGTTGTGTTTAGATTCCACATATTTTAGAGATCATGTGATATTTGTCTTTCTCTGTCATGTTTTGCTTAACATAATACACTCTAGGTCAATCCATGTTGTCAGAAATGACAAAATTTCATTAACTTTTTATGGCTGAGTAATATTCCATCTTCTTTATCCATTTATTGATGGGTACTTAGGTTGCTTCCATATCCTGGCTATTGTGAATAATGCTGCAATAAACATTGGCATGCACTATCTTTTCAAATTTGTGTTCTTGTTTACTTTGGAAAAAATATCCAGGAGTGGAATTGCTGAATCATATGGTAGTTCTATTTTTAGTTTTGTGAGGAACCTCAATACTGCTTTCCATAGTGGCTGTACCAAGTTACATTTCCACCAATAGTGCACAGGGGTTCCCTAATCTGTGCATCCTCACCAACACTTGTTACTTGTTGTCTTTTTGATAATAGCCATTCTGATAGGTGTGAGGTGGTATCTCATTGTGGTTTTGATTATAAATAGTTTATTTTTAAAATGCAAATCGTATTTTAAATAGAGCTTTTGATAAGTTTATTTTAAAAAACAGGGAATTCAATGTAAATTATCACCAAATGTACCCTAAAATTCATAAGTAAATTCTTGTGAATGCACAGGAAAGAAAAAGCAGAACAATGAAGGAGACAAAGACAGTTGTAGCACACTAATAAGTATGAAAGGAGTGAAATAGCCACTTATATAATTAAATTTGTCAAATGGTGACTTTCTTCTTTGAGCCAGCATGAAAAACAGAAGAGCTATTAGAAATCAGAAAAGTTGCCTATAAATTCACGAGGTAAGTAAATAAATGCTTTGATTTTCTGAAACAATGATGTATTTATCTGTAAGGAAGGACTCCACCAGTCATCATAAGTACCCAAAGGTTTTGGATAGGTTCAAGAACATAACATCAGACTCTCAGAATTCCTGGCCTCCTATCACTAGGAAACATAAGTATGCAGCTGACTTGAGAGCACTCTGAATACAAACAGTGTCATCAGAGATCTGATTCTCCATCTCTCAGTTCTGCTTATCTCTGGGTATCGTCCTCTGACTATAGCCAATCTCCACCTCATGAAAAAGACAACCACTATCACTCTCAAATTTGTGATCCCAAGCAATTAAGAAACATACTTTCTTTCACCTCAGTAACTTCAAAATAAAGAAATAATACTTTCATTTTAAAAATCCCTAGGTACCACCCAGCTTTGGTGGTTTACCCATTTTAGATCCCACCAAGTATTCTCGAGAAAATTTTATCCAAAGCACATGATATGAATTCCATCATGAAAAAAATTAGACTCTATTACCAGAAAAATTATGAAAGAAGTACTGGGTCAAAGAAAACAGAAATCAGTCATCTAGAGAAAGAGAAGGATTCTGTACACTAAAAACACATAAGGTTGTTCTGATATCATACAAGATTTTTATACATATCAGCATACAGGTGTTTTGTGGGCATTAGAAAAAATTTTACAAATAATTAAGAGAAGTCATTTGATGTTCACTGAAGTGAAAATGAGACATATCAAACTATCTTCATTTACATTTTTGATAGGATCCCCAGATTGGTAAATAAAGAAGACTTTATATATATACTGCACCTAAAAGTTTTAATAATAAACAAGCCGATAACATGATAAAATTTGGATGAATTACCTTTCAGAAAAATGAAAACTACCTTAAATACTTGAAAGACTTTCACAGAATTTTGAGTTTAGACTTATTTTATGCACTTCCAAAAGTTAAATGCAGAACTTGTATTTGGGGTTTAGAAGGCAGTGATTTACTTTAAGAAACTTCTCTCTTGTATAGTGTACTTATAGTTTTGGTTTTCAAATTATGTATATTTTAATGGTTTCAGTAATTGTTGAATTTTATACAATGGTATGATTCAATGTGAGATTCAATATGGTTCAATAATGACATCTTTTAGAGTCATTACAAGAGAAAACCATATTAACAAGTATATGGTTAGACTAGATAATTCTGAATCTCAGTTCAAAATATTAATGCTTTGGACTTCTAAAAAAATATTGATTAATAAGAAAGCAGGTTATTAGAAGTACAGGTTTTCCCCACTATGCAAAAGTAGAGCATTCCTATGAAGCTTTTCATAGGCCGAAATGGTGTAAAGGGAATAATCAATTGCCTCAGGACACATGTTGCTAACAGATACAAAAATACATCAGGTTTAAAGCACATACACAGTTCAAAGCTGTAGAAACTTGATGCTGAGATGCTGAGTGTAGTTCCAGAGGAAGGAACTTGGTGGCACCACTCTGGTTTCTCCGGATGCCTGCTACCTCTACAGTACTCGAAGTAAAACAAACTCTGACACGATTTTTACTCTTCACTTTTTTTTTTTTTTTTGGTGAAAGCAAAAATCCTCTTCGGATTTCTTTAGGTTATCGAAAACAGTTACTAATGTAGTCATCTTTGGTAAAAATGGAGTGGCAAAAGAGAACTTTCGATAAGTGAGATATACCTGTATTTATTTGGAAGGGTAGTTTTAAGGCAGATCACAGAGGAATGTCCTGTCTAGCTGGCAGTAAGAACTTGTGATCATTCACATAATGAAATGTAAACCTAAATACTGAGAAACTCAGGCTTTTCAAAGGTTTATGAGCTAAGAAAGAAATCTCTCTATCTAGAAATTTCTTCAGGAAATACCACTCTTAAAAAAAGCAGCTATGAAGGACAATGACGGTAGAGATTAGCAGCTTGAATTAAGGTTAGTAATAGTTAGGGATTGTTTTTCTCATTATAGACTACTTAATATATTCAAGAGTTTATAATATGTAGGAGAGTTAAAAAGACTTACCAAAAGAAAGAAAAGAAAGAAAGAAAGAAAGAAAGAAAGAAAGAAAGAAAGAAAGAAACAAAACCCAGGAATAACCACTTTCCTACTATCCATCTTAAGACATACATTTAAATTCCTGCCTGCCCTGCACCAATTACAACCTTTATTCCCCAGCAGAGTTAATGAGTATTGTTAATTTTATATGTACCTTTGCCTTCGTTTTATGTAGAGCTTTACCAAAAAAAAAAAAAATTCCTCTCTATAGCTCTCTTGGTGTTTGTGTGTGTGCTGTGTTTTGCATGCTTTTACATCTATACAAATTAATTTTTGTATATATTCTTCTTCAACTTGCATTTTTAGCTCAGAGATTCATCCATGTTGTTTCATAGCTGTAGCTGTTACATAGCCACTATAGTATTACATTCCATTGTGTTTTCTTTAACCATTCTTCTCCTGTTGAAAATGTTTGTTTCCAGTTTTGAGTATGACTCTAGTTGTACAAACACAAGTATAGAATTTATTGTAATGGTTCTCAAAGTGTGTTCTCCTGACCATCAGCGTCTCCTGGGAACTTGGTAGAAATGCAAATTCTCCAGCCACACCCCAGACCTGCTGACTCAGAAACTCTGGGGGCAGTGAAGTCCAGTAGTCTTTAAACAATCTCTCCAGATGAATCTGATGTGCACACAACTGCAGAAAACACTGGTATAGAGGATATATCTGGAAAAAAAATCATTGCTGGGCCATAGTTCCTATACCTTCAAACTTACCAGGTAATACTAGTATTAATAAATACTTCAATCTCTACTACAGTCTCCTACTGACTTAAACTTTATAATATGTCATAATACTGTAACTCATATTATTCCATCATCTTCTTTTCATCAGGAGCTTCTTGATGAGTTATGACCATGCATACACATACACACATATGCACACACATGCATACACATATACATGCGTGCACCTGCAGAAAACACTGGTATAGAGGATATATCTGGAAAAAAATCATTGCTGGGCCATAGTTCCTATACCTTCAAACTTACTAGGTAATACTAGTATTAATAAATACTTCAATCTCTACTACAGTCTCCTACTGACTTAAACTTTATAATATGTCATAATACTGTAACTCATATTATTCCATCATCTTCTTTTCATCAGGAGCTTCTTGATGAGTTATGACCATGCATACACATACACACATATGCACACACATGCATACACATATACATGCGTGCACACACACACACACACACACACACACACACACACACACACACACACCCCAGATCTTATTTAGTAGAACATGGAGCTTACAGATAATGTTGGGAAGAATTGACATATATATGATATTGATATTTTATACATAAGTGTGGCATATCTTTTTTATTAATGTAAGTCTTTCTCAATGTCTTACTGTAGAGTTTTATAATTTTCTCCATAAGTGTCAAGCACATTGTATTAGATCTACCATTGTTGTTTTTATTCTCTGATAGCTATCATCTTTTCTGAATTAAATTATTTTTTGATGTATATAAGTACAGTTTAAGTTTTGGCATTTTACTCAGCAATTTTGATATATTCTCTGATAAATCTAGTAATTTATATAGATTGTTTTTGAGATTTTAATGTAGACAATTATATCACATGCCAGTTTTCTTTTTATTTTAATCTTGATGGTTTTTGTATCTATCATTTGTCTTATTGTTCTGACTAGAAAC
This sequence comes from Physeter macrocephalus, assembly GCF_002837175.3. Lineage (NCBI taxonomy): Eukaryota > Metazoa > Chordata > Mammalia > Artiodactyla > Physeteridae > Physeter > Physeter macrocephalus. The sequence goes on from NC_041217.1 coordinate 114,770,455, forward strand.
TCCAGTATAATATTGACGAGAAGTGATAATAGTTATATGTTTTCCGTATACATTTTTTTGAGTGATTTTTCAGTTTTTGTATATTCATAGTGTCATAAGATATTTTTAGCATACATGAATATTTGGACTTATTAGATGCTTTTTTGTTGAACTTATTACTATAATTGTATTCACTTTTAGTCTCTTAATGTAAAGAATAACATAGGTAAATTACCAAATCTTAGATTATACTAACATTCTTGATGTAAGCCTACCTTCATCATTATATATAGCCACTTTTATACATTGGTGGATTACATGTCCTAATATTTAACATTTTTATGTCCATGTTAATAAGTGAGATTACCCTGTAAATTTGCCATTCTCATGAGCACCTTGTCTTGATTTACTTTTAAAATGAAATGGGAATGGTGGTTTTTTACTTTTGTTTGACTGTTATTTAGTGTTTGTTTGGAAGATATTTCTGATTAAGAATTTAATTTCTTCAGTGGTTTCAGACTATTCAAATTTATAATTTATTTTTAATGTCTGGTGATTTCCATTTTACTAAGAATCCCTTCAATTTATTACAGCGTCAGGTTTATTAGAAACATTGCTCACAGTCTTCTTTTATTATTATCTGATATATTTAGCATCTATAGAGTTAGGTCTCCTTTTTCATTTCAAATAATCTTTGTGTTCTTCTTTATGTTTATTAATCTCACCTATTATTTCTTTTTTGTCTTTTCAAAGTACTGAATGTATTGGAATGTTTTCCTCAGTGACCCTCAAAACAAAGCAATACATTTTAGATTCAAACACAGTAAACATTTGTTTTGTGCTCTAAGAAAAGCACAAAGAAAAATGTTTAATTTTTTGGAGGATAATGCTATATATACTATTAATTATGATTCCAGATTCAAAATAAAAGGGTTTTTATTGGAGATGCTCACGACTACACTCCTTTTTTAGATTAGTGTCTACAACCATGCCTACCCAGTGCTAAGTAAATATTATTTATAGAAGGAACTGATTTATTGAAAACTACATACTCTTTGAATTCAGGTCCCCCCCCTTTTGGTAAGAAAGTGATATATTTCCAACTAAAAATAATTTAATACTGAAGGATAATGATACATTATTCAGCAATGTATCACCACAAAACCTTCTTGTATGCCTTAATGGAAGAAATATAAAATAAGGTTGCACATACCTGAGAAGCCCATCGTTTATTGACTCAGAGATTCTACTCTCTCTAGTCTAAAGATGATATTACTGTCACTAGTAAATGTGGATTCCCTATGTATGTTCACCAAAACCAGTGTACCTAATCCCATCTGCATATTAGAATTACCAGAGTAGTTTAGATACCCCAAACCAATTGAATAGGATCTCCCTGTGTTGAGCTTCAGCCCAGGAGAGTCAACCATGCAGCAGGGTTTAAAACCACTGGCATTAAAACAAACAAACAAACAAAAAAACACTAGCATAAGTTTATATATCTGTGAAACCCTAAGTCTTAAATTCATTTGTAACATTGGTGTACATGGTCCTTTATTAAAAGAGCAAGGTATTAAGGTCAAAAACCATTGTAGCTAATAGTAGAGTGCTCTTCCTGGACTAATTCGACCGTTATAAGACAGTTCAAAAGCAATTTCCTAATTTGTATTTTTACACTATTGAAAATGCTCAAATAGTATGCTGTGCTTTGTCAAACATTTTCCCATGTTGCAGAATTAACTGTTTTATGCTTTAGAGTATATTTATCTTACTTTAAGATTCACATTAGTGAATGCTAATCCATTTTTAATGAAACTAGTCAGTCTGAGTTGGTTAAGGCACGTTGTAAATAATACCAAAAAAAAAAAAAAATAGCCAGGCTGATATTGTGAAACCAACACTAAAAGTCTTTGTAACAGAATATCCTCAGATATGACTGAGTGATGTGGAAGAAGGAATTGGGTAGGTATAATTTAAAAAGGTAATCAGCTTTTCCCAGGAAAAAAAGGGAGAACAGGAACAAAGGGGCACAGGGTTCTGGGAAGTGGGCAAGGGAAGAGATAATTCTAGATGGGAGATGGTATATTTGAGATTCCTGGAGAGCACAGAGGTCATCATATGGAACACCTCAAAAATTCTAGGGAGTGATGTGCCACTCCCATCTGAACAGAGGAAAGATTTAAATAGGCCAGGACCCAAGTATCACAGCCACCTACCCACCAATGTACACTATTTATCAACTTGAAAAACTTGAAATGATGGTTTACATTCAGTAAAGAACTGGTTGAAAATCCATTTGGTTTCACTGTCTATTTGGTATGATGAAAGTTGGTGAAGCACATTCTAGATAAAGTGAGAGGTGGCTCCCTCCTACATGTTCATATTCTCAGAGGCTGGTGGAAAAAGTTAATCCCCCAAATGAGGTGGTAACTATGCAAGATAAAACATCTACTTTATGTACATAATTATTATAATGAAAGAAAATGATAATTCATTTATTCCTGTCTATCCAATTTTTTTTAAATAAGTGGAGAAATAATTATTTTTAAATTGCATGAAGATAATTGTTTAGGAAAAACTAAACTCAGGAAAGAAAAGTCACCTATAAGGGAAAAGAAGAAAAAATCAGAAGAAGCACAGGTAACTTTATCATAATCTTGGATTAGAAGCTAAAAATGAAATTTAAAACGTTATTAAAATTTCAAATATAGCCATATGCTTTTTTCTATATTATTAAAACATTCAGTACACTCCCCAAAATAAACATACCAAATAAAATAAGAACTAAACTGGGAAAATATTATTCCCAAATAGAATCCACCAAATTTTGGTGTTCTTTATTATAAAGCTCATGAAAATAAATTCACACTAAAACTGCCATGAAGAACTTAACCGTTACTATGTGTAGACAATTCATAAAAGAGAAAATAAATATGACCCTCTGGAAATCAATTTACATGTAGAAAAAATAGTGTTAAAGAGTTTATTTATGGAATCTCCCTGTGATAGGACTTTGCTCCCATCTAATCTGAGCATCCTCTGTGTGAATCACTGGGGTCTCAGTCTAGATTTCTTATACAAGAGAGGGAAATAAACATTTTGTCTCGACTAAGACACTGTTATTTTGTTGTTGTTGTTTGTTGTTATTCCATGACAATGATGTTAACCTAGGCACAATCAACAGAATTTTATGTCAAATAGTATAAGTTAAACATCTCAAGTAACACAAAGAGCAGTTAATGTTTTAAAGAACCCCTACCCCCTCATGCCCCCCAGCCCAGTACGCACCTCCCACTCCTGTCAAACACCATGATCTTTTTGTAGATCTTAAAGATTTATTATCCTGGACAAATCTTGTAACCTTTCTATTGTCTTAATTTGTCTAGGTAGGTGTTTTGTCCTCTTTCAAATATATGTTATCAGTACTCTTGAAATAACTTAAGAATACAAGCTTCACTTTCCTCTTCCCTGCTGAGTATCAGATCTAACCTTCCCATCTCCCTGCTCTTCCTTTTCTGATAACAAGGCAAATCTCAGAAGGGATCTTGGGTTAATACAAGTATAAAAGAGGGCCTGAAACTTTGATATGTTAATAAACTATGGTTTCCTCTTTTCTCTTGGCAATGCATTTCTTATCATGTTTATACAATCTGAGTCTGTGGAGTTTATTTTTTCCTCTAAATATTGGCCAGTGTTAATCCCAATAATAAGAAAACCACACAAGAAAAGTTGTCATATTGGAAAAAGAAATTCAGAGTAAATAATAAGAAATAAACATTCCTTAATTCTCATCATTTCCATTAAGAGATAAGATGCTATTATTTATACTAATTTCATTTATGAGGTTTTTGCTGCTTCAAAAATTGAAATAATTTGTCCCAGGTAACAGAAATAATTGGTCTTGGAGTGATCTCTGCAGTGATATATCCAAGGTTTTTCCCTTATTTTTTAGTAGACGACTACTTCAACACATTATGGAATATCGAGTCCTTTGTGTGCACCAGATGTGCTGATTATGAGCTGACCTAAGGGAAAATTGCAAAGCCAGAAAGTATTATTTTTATATGATTATTTAACACATTAATAAGACAAATATATCTTTAATCTCCTATTATTTGCTAACTTGCTAAACTCCTCAAGGTGTTTATAGTGTATGGTAGGAAGGGGAGTTTGACAGGTAAACACAAAAACACAATGAGATATTATATATGCTTAAATTAAGGAAAAAGATATTTAATTTTGATGGGGGCATAAAAGAGGGAATAAGCACTTCTACTTTATGAAAGTGATATAAATGGACCTCAAAGAGAAAATAACTTTAAAGCTAAAACTTGATAAGTGGTCAAGTATTGAGCAAATTGACCAGGGGAGAAGGGCATTTTAAGGAGAGGGTGAAATTTTAAAAAGGTAGACAAAGATGAAAGTGCATGACATGTTTAAAAGTACAAGTCAATACATATGACCAGAGAGACTGAATCAGTAAATAGGCTCCAGATCAGGATGGACAGAAAAGCAGAGGACCCTTGGTTTGCCAGTTCTTGGCTGGAAGGATGGAGATGCTGTTTTCACCAGTTAATTCAGTTCTCAGTCTTCACAGGCGGAAAAGCAGATAGTAGGTGGGCTCGTCAGAAAATTCTCAGGATCTGGGAGTGAAGCTCTTCCTGTTAGAGATAGATTCGACATTTGATCCCCTCACTTAGATGCAGCTTGGCAAATCAAAAGATTGTCAGGAACCTCCTGCCCAGAGCCTTCTGGGGAACAGTGTGGTGGTGAAGTTCCTCCTGATCGTTCTGGGTAGGTCCCCCACTCTCATCTCTGCACTCCAGAAGCCCTGCCTTTCGGGTGGTTTTCCGTTCGTATTTCACATTTGTTGCCCCGACATTGCCTCTGCTCCCCATCATGCTTTGCATTTTTAGATAAGTCTCTTTTTTTTCCTCCTACTGATTTATAATAGCCCTGAATTAATATATAATCATCAGTATTTTTAAACTGTGTTCGCCCAGATCTCATGAACTCTACTTAAAACAATTACAAAGTGATTGTGGGTTGAAAAATGGCAACTCTGATATATTGAGGAATTTCTCCCAAATCTGATTCTATCACACATGGCAAAGAATTTTAATTGGGACCTTTTGGGGTGTTTGGTCCCCCTCCAGTAGAGGTATTCTCTCTTTCATTTCAATGTCTTAAGTAGCTTCATCTTTTCCTCTGTCGATCCAGTGTTTCCAGACATGCATCGTCCTGGATTTACCAGCTTTGAAAACAGCCTATAATCTGAATTTCATTTAAAAAACCCACTTACCTCCTGATAGGTGAGCCATCAGAAAGCATTGAATACAGCCCTTATGTTTAAGTAATCTGTAAAAGCAGTAAACAGGGCTATATCTCCGTGTTCAGGTAATACACTTTGACTTAATATGGAAGGATGTCTCCAGCTCTGGCAGCAGAGGCCATGTGGCTATGAACTGTGTCTGCTGGGGAGGAGAGATGAGGAAGAGAGAAAGAAGCCAAATAATGAAACGAGGAATGTTAAAAAGTTGATCCAGTACCCCAAGTGTGTTATCCGTGGAAACTCTCTCCAACATAAAGAATTTAATCTCTTGGTGGAAAATGTAAGCATTATCAAAAAGCAGCAGGAATTTGTGGCATTAGCTCATTTACAGTCACACCACATTCACAAGTGACCTGACCACTCAGTTGAGTTCTCACGCATTTATTAGTTTATTCAGCATCACTCACTGAGACAATCAGGACACATCTTTCATTATATGTAGCATGAATTAGATAATCAATATGAGTACCCTTTATTCATTTGACAAACAATTATTAAGCTTCAGACATGGACCAAGCACTATTTTGATGCTGGGAATACAGTGATAAACAAGATACATGGCAAGAGTCATATTCTGTAAAGAGTTACATTCTAGTGGAAAGACTAATAGCAGGAATAAAATAATAAGGTGCAATTAACTTATGTAATGGGAGTAAGCTGAAGATAGGAACATCTAGATGGGTGTTTCATGTTCAAGCCTCAGAGGTTAGAGAAAACATCCACACTTGGAAATTGTAGAGAGCTTGGGATTGGGTTCTAGCTCTGCTCTTTATGAGGAATGTAAAATCTGGATAAATTACTTAACAACACTGTGTGTCAATTTACTCTTCTGTAAAGTAGGAATAATAATGATACCTATCTCAAAGTGTGGCTTGAGAATTAATGGCTTAATATGTACAATACTAGAGGAGTTATTGACATATAGTCATATAGGCAGCACTCAATAAAAGTTAGTTGTTTTTATTATATTATTATTTATGCTCCTCTGGTTTTTAGCAGGAAAGTAATATGATCCTCTTTGTAAGGCATGACCCCCTGTCTAGCACCCTATCAGACCTCGTGCTCTAGTATTTCTTGCCTTTTGGAATGTTTATTTCTTTTGTGTACATTTGCATAAAAGCAAGTAAAGAAACATAATGATCTTGAGGGAAAATGTACTCTCAACACGACTTTTAAAAATGATCCTGATTTTCAGTGTAGATTATCATAATGTAAGAAAAAAGCCTTGATTTCACCATAAGACAAACTTTTGGAAAATGATACATGTCTGAATCTTATTGTATCACTGAAGGGAGAATTTGTAAAGGAACACAATTCTGGGGGCCCTGGCAAACATGACCGTGCCACATGTTTCTCCTTCTTTCTTGTAATTTGTGCGTAGTGAATTTTAAGGAAAAATGTGGGCTAGGAGCCTAAAAATCTGTTTCTCACCTCTCACATATTCATCCTGGTGGGAACTTTGCATGTTCTCCTAAGTTTGAAAATCCACAAACAGCTAACTGAACATAACCTAAGTACAAAATACAGCATCTGAGATTGTGTACTATGCCAGAGTCCCACTGCTCCCTCCATATATGTTCACTTTGTTCTGATCTCTCTTGCCAGCTTATGGCATTCCTGTCTTTGGTCCAGCACTACTTACCCTCTTCCACATTTCTTCCAAACTCAGCCTTCCTGCTGTATTCTTTCTTTGCCTTTTGGAGGGTACGTCTTTTGTGTTCATTTATATAACGTCAGTTAAAGGAACATGAATGCATCTTGTAAGAGCCAGGCTCTAAATGTCTCTAATTTTTCTTTATTCCATTTTGTTATCAGCATCAGTGCATTATGTACCTCTACACTAAGATACAATTTTCCATCTTTGAAAAAGAGGCTTATTTTTTTTTCAAGATAACTGGTGGCTTTTTAAAAACGAAAAAGACAGATTAAATGGAGGCAATCATACAGCTGGGTTTACAAGCATGAGTTACTTACAAAGACTGCAAATCACCAAAGAACTTCTTTCTATCTGATATTTTCCTTGACTCAATTCCAAAATCATATTAAGTAATGGATTACCTGTTTCCAGGGTAAATGCTGATAATAGTTATAGCACATATAATTTATGGGTGATAGGAATGCTAAATGTCACTAGACTGAGCCCTGGTTGGTTTTCAATTCACTTTCCAAGTCAAACCTTCAGATACCTCTATATGCTTTTTGATATTTGTGCATTTTCATTTATTTTCAGTTTGATGGACTGATAATATGGCATTAATTAGAATTGCACTGATGGAATCATCATATTTACATCTCTAAAGAATACCTTCAGAAAATATTTACTGCTTACTTTGTGCTGGTTTCAAATTTTCAAACCTTCTATAATTTGGTAGTGGATTTTTATTAATAAAAAGACAGAATGCTATGTGAGATAAAAGAATAGCAGATTTCAGTAAATAAACTTCTTTCTTCTCATTATTTATAATTTATGTGACTATTTTATTTTTTTATGTGACTTTATATGTGGTCTTAATTTTATATTTATATTAATAAATGACATTTACTGTCTTCACTTGTTTCCATCTAAACAAACAAGCACCCTACACCACATTCAACAGCCATTAACACAGATTCTGTAACCTGCAGAGTTAGATATGTCTTATGTTCAAAATTTGTAGTGATTATAAATTACATTTTAATAGTTCATACCATTGATAATTATTTATACCTTTTTTTTCATTTAGAATTTCATTTTTGCAAGTTTGATACTTATCTGAAAATGACATTTCTGTGCTTTCATTTTTGGAGGATATTTTCAATAGAAGTAGAAGTCAAACTCTCACCACTCTAAATATGACGTTCCATTTCTTCTGGCTTCTGTGTTTTTTGGTAAGTCAGCTCTAAGTCTTACTGTTTTTCTGAAGGAGCTGTTTTCAAGATATTTCTCTTTTCAGAGTTTGACTACGGCATGCCTAATAAACTTTGCTTTCTTTCTTTGTATTTTATGGAATGTAAGTTATGTACTTACAGGTTATCTGAGTTTCTTGGAACTGTGAGGAAATGTCGTTTATCAGTTTGTAAAATTCTTAGCCATGTCTCTTCAATTTTTTCTTCTTTCCTATTCTTTCTCCCTCTTTCCATCGGGAACTCCAGTTAGACATATATTATAACTTTTCACACTGTACAGTCCATATGCTCTTTGCTTTATTTTCAAATACTTTTGCTCTTTCTACTTCACTTTAGGTATATTTCTGTTGTCCTGTCTTTCAATTAATTACAGTAATTTTTCTGTAATGTCTAATCACCTCTTAAAATCATATAGTGAGTTCATAATTTCAGGCTCTGCATTTTACAGTTGTAGGTTTCTATTTGATCTTTTCCACAGATTCTATTTTTCTTATGAATGTCTCCATTTCATCTATAATTTTCCATGTTTCCCCCTATTTTATGGAACATATTAACAACAATTATTAAACTATTAATCTGAAAACTCCCATTCTGTGTAACTTATCAGTGTCTCTCTAATTTCAAATTCTCTCTATTTCTCTCTCTCTCTTTTTTTTTTGTCCAAATGTTTCTGATCACTGTCATGCCCAATGACAGAAAGATTGAAAGTTCTGGACATTGTAAAAAAGTGGTTAAGAATTCAAATGCTGTTTTCTTTCTTCAGACATATCTTAAGTATCATACAGTGGTGAGCTAAATAGAGAGAAGTTTACTGCTTAGGTAATACTCAGTGTATATCTGATTTACACCTGTCCCTAGTGTAAATCTGACCAGGAGTTTTAAATGAGAACCTGTCTTTAAATGATACATTAAACAAGATGGACTTAATTGATACTTATAGGATATTCCATCCAAAAACAACATTCTCCAGGATAGATCATATCTTGGGTCACAAATCAAGCCTTGGTAAATTTAAGAAAACTGAAATCGTATCAAGTATGATTTCTAACAACAGTGCTCTGAGATTAGATATCAATTACAGGAAAAAATCTGTAAAAAATACAAACACATGAAGGCTAAACAATACACTACTTAAAAACCAAGACATAAAAGAAGAAATCAATGAGGAAAACAAAAAATACCTAGATATAAATGACAATGAAAACATGACACCCCAAACCTATGGGATACAGCAAAAGCAGTTCTAAGAGGGATGTTTATAGCAATAAAATCTTACCTCAAGCAGCAAGAAACATCTCAAATAAGCAACCTAATATTACACCTAAAGCAATTAGAGAAAGAAGACAAAAAAAACACCCAAAGTTAACAGAAGGAAAGAAATTATAAAGATAGGATCAGAAAAAAATGAAAAAAAGAAATGAAGAAAACAATAGCTAAGATCAATAAAACTAAAAGCTAGTTCTTTGAGAAGATAAACAAAATTGATAAAACACTAGCCAGACACATCAAGAAAAAAGGGAGAAGAGTCAAATCAATAGAATTATAAATGAAAAAGGAGAAGTAACAACTGACACTGCAGAAAAACAAAGGATAATGAGAGATTACTACAAGCAACTATATGCCAATAAAATGGACAACCTGGAAGAAATGGACAAATTCTTAGAAAAGCGCAACCTCCTGAGACTGAACCAGGAAGAAATAGAAAATATAAACAGACCAATCACAAGCACTGAAATTGAAACTGTGATTAAAAGTCATGCAACAGACAAAAGCCCAGGACCAGATGGCTTCACAGGCGAATTCAATCAAACATTTAGAGAAGAGCTAACACCTATTCTTCTCAAAATCTTCCAAAATTTAGCAGAGGGAGGAACACTCCCCAACTCATTCTATGAGGCCACCATCACCCTGATACCAAAACCAGACAAAGATGTCACAAGAAAAGAAAACTACA
>NC_041217.1:114780839-114788368 GCF_002837175.3 Physeter macrocephalus
GAATGCAAGGATTCTTCAATATATGTAAATCAATCAATGTGATAAACCATATTAAGAAATTGAAGGAGAAAAACCATATGACCATCTCAATAGATGCAGAAAAAGCTTTCGACAAAATTCAACACCCATTTATGATAAAAACTCTTTAGAAAGTACGAATAGAGGGAACTGACCTCAACATAATAAAGGCCATATATGAAAAATAAACAGCCAACTGTGTTCTCAATGGTGAAAAACTGAAACCATTTCCAATAAGATCAGGAAAAAGACAAGGTTACCCACTCTCATCACTATTATTCAACATAGTTTTGGAAGTTTTAGCCACAGCAATCAGAGAAGAAAAAGAAATAAAAGGAATCCAAATTGGAAAAGAAGAAGTAAAATTGTCACTGTTTGCAGATGACATGATACTATAAATAGAGAATCCTAAAGATGTAACCAGGAAACTACTAGAGGTAATCAATGAATGTGGTTAAGTAGCAGGATACAAAATTAATGCACAGAAATCTCTTACATTCCTATACACTAATGATGCAAAATATGAAAGAGAAATTGAGGAAACATTCCCATTTACCATTGTAACGAAAAGAATAAAATGCCTAGGAATAAACCTACCTAAGAAGACAAAATACCTGTATGCAGAAAACCATAAGACACTGAATAAAGAAACTAAAGATGATACGAGATAGAAAAATATACCATGATCTTGGATTAGAAGAATGAACACTGTGAAAATGACTATACTACCCAAAGCAATCTATAGATTCAATGCAATCACTATCAAACTACTAATGGCATTTTTCACATTTCAGAACAAGATATTTCACAATTTGTATGGAAAGACAAAAGACCCCAAATGACCAAAGCAATCTTGAGAAAGATAAATGGAGCTGGAGGAATCAGGCTCCCTGACTTCAGAGTATACTACAAAGCTACAGTAATCAATACAGTATGGTACTGGCACAAAAACAGAAATATAGATCAATGAACAGGATAGAAAGCCCAGAGATAAACCCACACACATATGGTCACCTTATCTTTGATAAAGGAGCCAAGAATATACAATGGAGAAAAGAGAGCCTCTTTAATAAGGGATGCTGGGGACACTGGACAGCTACATGTAAAAGAATGAAATTAGAACACTTCCTAACACCATACACAAAAATAGACTCAAAATGGGTTAAAGACCTAAATGTAAGGCCAGACACTATAAAGCTCTTAGAGGAAAACATAGGCAGAACACTCTATGACATACATCACAGCAAGGCCATTTTTGAACCACCTCCTAGGGAAATGGAAATGAAAGCAAAAATAAACAAATGGGACCTAATGAAACTTAAAAGCTTTTGCACAGCAAAGGAAACCATAAACAAGACCAAAAGACAACCCTCAGAATGGGAGAAAATATTTGCAAATGAAGCACATAACAAAGGATCAATCTCCAAAATTTACAAGCAGCTCATGCAGCTCAATATCAAAAAAACAAACAACCCAATCCAAAAATGGGCAGAAGACCTAAATAGACATTTCTCCAAAGAAGATATACAGATTGCCAACAAACACATGAAAGAATGCTCAACATCATTAATCATTAGAGAAATGCAAATCAAAACCACAATGAGATATCATCTCAAACCGGTCAGAATGGCCATCATCAAAAAAATCTAGAAACAATAAAAATCTACAAACAACAAATGATGGAGAGGGTGTGGAGAAAGGGAACCCTCTGGCACTGTTGGTGTGAATGTAAATTGATACAACCACTATGGAGAACAGTATAGAGGTTCCTCAAAGAACTAAAAATAGAATTACCATATGACCTAGCAATCTCACTACTGGGCATATACCCAGAGAAAACCATAATTCAAAAAGAAACATGCACCTCATTGTTCATTGCAGCGCTATTTACAATAGTCAGGTCATGGAAGCAACCTAAATGCCCATCAACAGACGAATAGATAATGAAGTTGTGGTACATAAATACAATGTAATATTACTCAGCTATAAAAAGGAATGAAATTGGGTCATTTGTAGAGACGTGGATGGATCTAGAGACTGTCATACAGAGTGAAGTAAATCAGAAAGAGAAAAACAAATATCGTATGTTAAAGTATATATGTTGAACCTAGAAAATGGTACAGATGAACCGGTATGGACACAAAAGGAGGAAAGTCGAGGGGGGTGGGGGTTGTGTTGTGATGAATTGGGAGATTGGGATTGACATGTACACACTGACGTGTATAAAATTGATGACTAGAGAGGAGCTTCAAGAAGGTGGAAGAGTAAGACGTGGAGATCACCATCCTCCCCACAAATACATCAGAAATACATCTACAAGGGGAACAACTCCTACAGCACACCAACTGAACACTGGCAGAAGACCTCAGACCTCACAAAAGGCAAGAAACTCCCCACGTACCTGGGTAGGGAAAAAGAAAAAAGAAAAAACAGAGACAAAAGCATAGGAATGGGACCTGCACCAGTGGGAGGGAGCTGTGAAGGAGGAAAGCTTTCTACATACTAGGAAGCCATTTCACGGGCAGAGACTCCAGGTGGCGGAGGGGGAAGGTTCAGAGCAGTGGAGGAGAGCACAGCAGCAGTGGTGCAGAGGTTAAAGCAGAGATATTCCCACACAGAGGATAGGTGCTGACCAGCACCCACCAGCCCAAAAGGCTTGTCTACTCACCCACCGGGATGGGTGGGGGCTGGAAGTTGAGGCTCGGGCTTCGGAGGTCAGATTGCAGGGAGAGGACTGGGGTTGGCTGCATGAACACAGCCTGCATGGGGCTAGTGTGCCACAGCTAGCTGGGAGGGAGTCCGGGAAAAAGTCTGGAGCTGCTGAAGAGGCAAGAGACTTTTTCTTGCCTCTGTGTTTCCTGGTGTGCCAGGAAAGGGGCTTAAGAGTGCTGATTAAATGAGCTCCAGAGTTGGGTGCAAGCTGCGGCTATCAGTGCGGACCCCAGAGACAGGCATGAGACACTAAGGCTACTGCTGCAGCCACCAAGAAACCTGTGTGCAAGTACACGTCACTATCCACACCTCCCCTCCCGGGAGCCTGTGCAACCCGCCACTGCCAGGGTCCCGTGATCCAGGGACAACTTTCCAGGGAGTCGAACACACGGCACACCTCCAGCTGGTGCAATGTCACTCCAGGCTCTGCTGCCGCAGACTCACCCCAAACTCTGTACCCCTCCCTCCCCCCAACCTGAGCGAGCCTGAGCCCCCGAATCAGCTGCTCCTTTAACCCCATCCTGTCTGGTCAGGAAAAAGTCAACCTCAGGCGACCTATATACAGAGGCAGGTCCAAATCCAAAGCTGAACCCCGGGAGCTGTGTGAACAAAGAAGAGAAAGGGAAATCTCTCCCAAAAGCCTCAGGAGTAGCATATTATATATCCACAATCAACTTGATGTGCCCTGCATCTGTGGAATACCTGAATACACAATGAATCATGCCAAATTGAGGAGATGGACTTTGGGAGCAATGATATATATATATTTTTTCCCTTTTTCTCTTTTTCTGAAAGTGTATGTATATGCTTCTCTGTGTGATTTTGTCTGTATAGCTTTGCTTTTACCATTTGTCCTAGAGTTCTGTCTGTCCGCATTTTTGTTTGTTTTTTTAGTAGAGATTTTAGTACTTGTTATCATTGGTGGATTTTTTTTGTTTGGTTGGTTGCTTCCTTCTTTCTTTATTTCTTTTATTACTGAAATTTTTTTTTAATAATTACTTTTTATTTTTTTATTTTAATAACTTTATTTATTTTATTTTATCTTATCTTCTTCTTTCTTTCTTTCTTTTTTTCTCCCTTTTAAACTGAGCCGTGTGGATGACAGGCTCTTGGTGCTAGAGCCAGGCATCAGTGCTGTGCCTCTGAGGTGGGAAAGTCAAGTTCAGGACATTGGACCATAAGAGACCACTCAGCTCCACCTAATATCAAACAGCAAAAATCTCCCAGAGATCTCCAACTTAATGCCAACACCCAGCTCCACTGAATGACAGGCAAGCTGCAGTGTTGGACACCCTATGCCAAACAACTTGTAAGACAAGAACACAACCCAACCCATTGGCACAGAGGCTGCCTAAAATAATAATAAGGCCACAGACACCCCAAAACACACCACCAGACACGGACCTGCCCTCCAGAAAGACAAGATCCAGGCTCATCCACCAGAACACAGGCACTAGTCCCCCCAACCAGGAAACCTACACAACACACTGAACCAACCTTAGCCACTGAGGGCAGACAGCAAAAACAATGGGAACTGTGAACATGCAGCCTGTGAAAAGGGGACCCCAAACACAGTAAGCTAAGCAAAAATGAGAAGACAGAGAAACACACAGCAGATGAAGGAACAAGGTAAAAACCACCAGACCTAACAAATGAAGAAGAAATAGACAGTCTACCTGAAAAAGAATTCAGAATAATGACAGTAAAGATGATACAAAATCTTGGAAATAGAATGGAGAAAATACAAGGAACATTTAACAAGTACCTAGAATAACTAAAGAGCAAACAAACAGTGATGAACAACACAATAAATGAAATTAAAAATTCTCTAGGTAGGATCAATAGCAGAATAACTGAGGCAGAAGAGCCAATAAAGACAAGATCCAGGCTCATCCACCAGAACACAGGCACTAGTCCCCCCAACCAGGAAACCTACACAACACACTGAACCAACCTTAGCCACTGAGGGCAGACAGCAAAAACAATGGGAACTGTGAACATGCAGCCTGTGAAAAGGGGACCCCAAACACAGTAAGCTAAGCAAAAATGAGAAGACAGAGAAACACACAGCAGATGAAGGAACAAGGTAAAAACCACCAGACCTAACAAATGAAGAAGAAATAGACAGTCTACCTGAAAAAGAATTCAGAATAATGACAGTAAAGATGATACAAAATCTTGGAAATAGAATGGAGAAAATACAAGGAACATTTAACAAGTACCTAGAATAACTAAAGAGCAAACAAACAGTGATGAACAACACAATAAATGAAATTAAAAATTCTCTAGGTAGGATCAATAGCAGAATAACTGAGGCAGAAGAGCCAATAAGTTACCTGGAAGATAAAATAGTGGAAATAACTACTGCAGGCAGAATAAAGAAAAAAGAATGAAAAGAATTGAGAACAGTCTCAGAGACATCTGGGATAACATTAAATGCACCAACATTCGAATTATAGGGGTCCCAGAAGAAGAAGAGAAAAAGAAACGGACTGAGAAAATATTTGAAGAGATTATACATGAAAACTTCCCTAATATGGGAAAAGAAAGAGTTAATCAACTCCAGGAAGCACAGAGAGTTGCATACAGAATAAATCCAAGGAGAAACAAGCCAAGACACATATTAATCAAACTATCAAAAATTAAATAAAAAGAATAAATAATAAAACCAGCAAGGGAAAAACAACAAATAACATACAAGGGAATTCCTTGGTTAATAGCTGATCTTTCAGCAGAAACTCTGCAAGCCAGAAATGAGTAGCAAGACATATTTAGAGTGATGAAAGGGGAAAAATCTACAAACAAGATTCCTCTACCCAGCAAGAAACTCATTCAGATTTGACAGAGAAATTATAATCTTTAGAAACAAGCAGAAGCTAAGAGAAGTCAGCACCACCAAACCAACTTACAACAAATGCTAAAGAAACTTCTCTAGGCAGGAAACACAAGAGCAGGAAAAGACCTAGAGTAACAAGCCCAAAACAATTAAGGAAATGGTAATAGGAGCATACATATCCATAATTACCTTAAATGTAAATGGATAAAATGCGCCAACCAGAAGACATAGACAGGCTGAATGGATACAAAAACAAGACCGTATATATTCTACCTAAAAGAGACCCACTTCAGAACTAGGAACACATACAGACTGAAAGTGAGGGGATGGAAAAAGATATTCCATGCAAATGGAAATCAGAAGAAAGCTGGAGTAGCAATTCTCATATCAGACAAAATAGACTTTAAAGTAAAAACTATAACAAGAGACAAAGAAGGACACTATATAATGATCAAGGTAATGATCAAGGAATCAATCCAAGAAGAAGATATAACAATTATAAATATTTATGCACCCAACATAGGAGCACCTCAATACATAAGGCAAATCCTAACAGCCATAAAAGGGGAAATTGACAGTAACACAATCAGAGGAGGGAACTTTAACACCCTGCCTTCACAAATGGAGAGATCATCCAAAAGGAAAATAAATAAGGAAACACAAGCTTTAAATGATACATTAAACAAGATGGACTTAATTGATATTTATAAGATATTCCATCCAAAAACAACAGAATACACTCTCTTCTCAAGTGCTCATGGAACATTCTCCAGGATCAAGTATCTTTTCCGACCACAAT
Source organism: Physeter macrocephalus (assembly GCF_002837175.3). NCBI lineage: Eukaryota > Metazoa > Chordata > Mammalia > Artiodactyla > Physeteridae > Physeter > Physeter macrocephalus. The sequence continues at coordinate 114,787,205 of NC_041217.1, forward strand.
GCTATGAGACTAGATATCAATTACAGGAAAAATATGTAAAAAATACAAACACATGGAGGCTAAACAATACACTACTTAATAACCAAGAGATCACTGAAGAAATCAAAGTGGAAATCAAAGAATACCTAGAAAAAAATGACAATTAAAACATGATGACCCAAAACCTATTGGATGCAGCAAAAGCATTTCTAAGAGTGAAGTCTATAGCAATACAATCCTACCTTAGAAACAAGAAACATCTCAAATAAACAAACTAACCTTACAGCTAAAGCAATTAGAGCAAGAAGGACAAAACAACCCCAGAGTTAGCAGAAGGAAAGAAAACATATGGATCACATCAGAAAAAAATGAAAAAGAAATGATGGAAACGATAGCAAAGATCAATAAAACTAAAAGCTGGTTCTTTGAGAAGATAAACAATATTGATCAACCATTAGCCAGACTCATCAAGAAAAAAAGGGAGAAGACTCAAATCCATAGAATTAGAAATGCAAAAGAAGTAACAACTGACACTGCAGAAATACAAAGGATAATGAGAGATTACTACAAGCAACTATATGCCAATAAAATGGATAACCTGGGAGAAATGGACAAATTCTTAGAAAAGCACAATCTTCCAACACTGCACCAGGACGAAACAGAAAATATAAACAGACCAATTACAAGCACTGAAATTGAAACTGTCACACACCATGATCAAGTGGGGTTTATACCAGGAATACAAGGATTCTTCTATATACAAAAATCAATGTGATAAACCATATTAACAAATTGAAGGAGAAAAACCATACAATCATCTCAATAGATACAGAGAAAGTTTTCAATGAAATTCAACACCCATTTATGATAAAAACCCTGCAGAAAGTAGGCATAGAGGGAACTTTCCTCAACATAATAAGGCCATATATGACAAACCACAGGCAACATCGTGTTCATTGGTGAAACGCGGAAAAAGTTTCCACTAAGATCAGGAACAAGACAAGGCTGCCCACTTTCAGCACTATTTTTCAACATAGTTTTGGAAGTTTTAGCCACAGCAATCAGAGAAGAAAAAGAAATAAAAGTAATCCAAATCAGAAAGAAGAAGTAAAGCTGTCACTGTTTTCAGATGACATGATACTATACATAGAGAATCCTAAAAATGCTACCAGAAAACTACTAGAG
>NC_041217.1:114789949-114879476 GCF_002837175.3 Physeter macrocephalus
GGTAGGTTTATTCCTAGATATTTTATTCTTTTTGTTGCAGTGGTAAATGGGAGTGTTTTCTTAATTTCATTTTCAGATTTTTCATCATTAGTGTATATGAATGCCAGAGATTTCTGTGCATTAATTTTGTATCCTGCTACTTTACCAAATTCATTGATTAGCTCTCAGAGGTAAACCCACACACATATGGTCACCTTATCTTTGATAAAGGAGAAAAGAATATACAGTGGAGAAAAGACAGCCTCTTTAATAAGTGGTGCTGGACAGCTGGACAACTACATGTAAACTGGACAGCTACATGTAAAAGAATGAAGTTAGAACACTCCCTAATACCATATACAAAAATAAACTCAAAATGGATTAAAGACCTAAATGTAGGGCCACACACTATCAAACACTTAGAGGAAAACATAGGCAGAACACTCTATGACATAAATCACAGCAAGATCCTTTTTGACCCACCTCCTAGAGAAATGGAAATAAAAACAAAAATAAACAAATGGGACCTAATGAAACTTAAAAACTTTTGCACAGCAAAGGAAACCATAAATAAGACAAAAGGCAACCCTCAGAATGGAAGAAAATAGTTTCAAATTACGCAAATGACAAAGGATTAATCTCCAAAATTTACAAGCAGCTTATGCAGCTCAATATTAAAATAACAAACAACACAACCCAGAAATGAGCAGAAGACCTAAATAGACATTTCTCCAAAGAAGATATAAAGATTGCCAACAGACACATGAAAGAATGTTCAACATCATTAATCATTAGAGAAATGCAAATGAAAACTACAATGAGATATCATCTCACACCAGTCAGAATGCCCATCATCAAAAAATCTACACACAGTAAATACTGGAGAGAGTGTGGAGAAAAGGAACACTCTTGCACTGTTGGTGGGAATGTAAATTGATAGACCCACTATGGAGAACCATGTGGTAACAAACAACCCAACCCAGAAATGAGCAGAAGACCTAAATAGACATTTCTCCAAAGAAGATATAAAGATTGCCAACAGACACATGAAAGAATGTTCAACATCATTAATCATTAGAGAAATGCAAATGAAAACTACAATGAGATATCATCTCACACCAGTCAGAATGCCCATCATCAAAAAATCTACACACAATAAATACTGGAGAGAGTGTGGAGAAAAGGAACACTCTTGCACTGTTGGTGGGAATGTAAATTGATAGACCCACTATGGAGAACCATGTGGTGGTTTCTTAAAAAACTAAAGATAGAACTACCATACAACCGAGCAATACCACTACTGGGCATATACCCTGAGAAAACCATAATTCAAAAAGACACATGCACCTCAGTGTTCATTGCAGCACTATTTGCAATAGCCAGGACATGGAAGCAACCTAAGTGTCCATCAACAGATGAATGGATAAAGAATATGTGGCAGATATATAAAATGGAATATTACTCAGCCATAAAAGGAAACAAAATTGAGTTATTTGTAGGGATGTGGATGGACCTAGAGTCTGAAATACAGAGCGAAGTAAGTCAGAAAGAGAAAAACAAATACCGTATGCTAACACATATATATGGAATCTAAAAAAAAAAAAAAAATGGTCATAAAGAACCTAGGGGCAAGACAGGAATAAAGATGCAGACCTAGTAGAGAATGGACCTGAGGAGATGGGGAGAGGGAAGGGTAAACTGGGAGAAAGGGAGAGAGTGGCATGGACATATATACACTACCAAATGTAAAATAGCTAGTGGGAAGCATCCGTATAGCACAGGGAGATCAGCTCGGTTCTTTGTGACCACCTAGAGGGTTGGGATAGGGAGTGTGGGAGGGAGGGAGAAGTTAGAGAGAAGAGATATGGGGATATATTTATATGTATAGCTGACTCACTTTGTTATAAAGCAGATACTAACACACCATTGTAAAGCAATTATACTCCAATGAAGATGTTAAAAAAAACAAAAGCCATGAATACCAGGAGGCTGTTAATGGGGACTATCAGGTGACCGATCTACCATAGTAGCTACTGTCCTTCTCACACTTTAAAACATTTATTAAAGAAGTATCTTTAGAAAAAAAAAAAAAAAGATGACTAATAAGAAAAAATAAATGAATAAATAAATAAACATTAAAAAAAATTTGAACCAGTGTTTTCCAAAGAGAATTCACAGGTCTCTCTCATTCATTTATTGAGTCACAAACATTTTATTGGGCACTTATTAATTTTCTGTACAATGTGTTAGGCACTTGAGATAAAAAAGAATTGTGGGTCTTCCAGTTAGGTTTAAAACTAGAAAATTAGAGTCATGAAATAAAATTTAAATTGTATGCAATAGTGATATTGCTAGTCTCAAATTTAAAAAAAATAAAGACAAACCTTCCTTACAGAAGAATTCCAAATAATCTATGTAGGTATTCCCTTCAGAAAGGAGAGCTTGGTTTGCCTCTACTTGAATGTGGGCTGAAAGGGTAAGTTACTTCCTAAGGATTTATTATAAAAAGAGGAAACTACAATGGCGGCATCTGGTTAACATTAATTTCATTAAGGTTAACATCACCAGGATTATGTTGTTGATATCATGTAATCTCTGATATGGTGTACTGAGAAGGCCACTTCACTCCTGTTGTATTCTTCCCTAAAACCTCTAACCTCAGTCTAAGCATAAGAAAACCATCAGACAAATCAAAATTCAGGGATACTCTACATTACATTACACCTGATTACATCCCTTCAAAACTGACAAGGTTGTTTGAAATAAAGAAAAATAGGAATTGCCACAGACTGGAGGAGACTAAAGAGATGCAGTGACTAAGTGCAATGTGGTATCCTGGATTGGATTCTAGAACAGAAAATAAATGTTCATGAAGAAATTAGTGAAATCTTCAGTTAATAGTAATTCACCTATGTTAATTTCTTTGTTTTGATGAGTACACCATGGTTATGTAAAATGTTCATATTAGGGGAAAGTTTCTAGAAGCTACAGTATACCTGAAATTTCACAGAATTTGTTTATTTTACAAATATTTATAGAGTATCTGCAATTCTTAAAAGATTGCTGAATATAGCTACACCTACCATATATTTAATATAATTTTCTTCTCAACATTTGTTTTAATTTACAATAACCATAAATATGCATGGAGCTTAAATTTAAAGCTTAAACTAAATTTGAAACTTAACTTGAAGAAATAAAAAGGTCAAGATGATAATTTTTCATTAGTCAAGAAACTCTTTACTTCATGGATTTTTTTAAAGAAATATTTCATAGTACCCACCTAAATGATTAATTTCAACCACAGAAATTGAGTTTCTGTTATTGAAAGTTAAATTTGAAATATGCTTTCATTTATTTATTGCTTTACCTTTCATGCTTTACACTTGGTCTTATGGTATTTTGGAACTTTTACGTACTAAATATGGAAGCCAAATAAATAAAGCACAATATAACGTGGCATCCAATAGAAGACACTAGCCCAGAATGAGGGAAGGTCCCCTCCACACTAACTAACTGCATTTGGGAAATTTTGACCATTCTTGAGCTCTGTTGAATTGTCTAAAAAACAAAGAAAGAGGTGATCTTTAAAAGAGGTTTTAGAATTTTAAATTTTGGAATTCTTGATAATATAATAAGGAGAGAAAATCTTTGTAAAGAATAGTTTAAAACAATTTTAACCCTTATAAACCCTTATACAATTTTAATATAAATTTAAAAACTTTATATTTTGGTTAAAAGTTTTTAGTCACATAAGATACTATTAAAATCAAGCCATATATTAAATCAAGCTTAACATCTGTGGAATTTTTATGCATATCTCCTTTATACTATTTACATTAGTATGCCCAATCAGCTTATTAATACAGTAATACAATTTCAAGTATATGAATGCATGACAATCGACTGAGGCAACCTAAAGTATACTAGACAGTCTCATGCACAGCAAAATTTCTGTCCTCTTTCTGGCAATAGCCTCTTAAGCACTTTATCTGTCAATTTTTACCTTCAGTTCGCAAAGTGAACAACAGTGGAAAAGGGTCATTCTTCAATCCCAGGTATTTCTCCCCAAAATATGTAAAGTTTTGATATACTGACTGAGTTTGGAAATCTCGTTAAGATGGAACTTTCTTGCATAACCTTAAGTGTTTGCATTTTATCTGTATTATAAATATTACATGAATTGTGCATTTTTGTTGTTTTATAATGTCTCATGTTTTCTGACATCAAGTGCTAACAGGATTAAGGAAACAGTCAGAGGGAAAAAGAAAATGTGGAAATTAAGAGGTTGATGTAGCAGAAGAGGCTCTTGGGGAAAAAGAGTAACATTAAATGAGATGTTTCATTCTCAAGGCTAAGTACTTTCAACCAATCAGGGCATAGGATGTGAAACAAATGCAATGGATCACTGAGACATGGACTGTGGCCTGTCAAGACCTTGGGCCATACAGACATAGCAAGTCACTCAGTTCCTTTTCCTTTTCAGAAAATCTTTCTCAGCAAGAGGCAGCGAGTTTTTTCACACAGCAAGCAAGACTCAGCATGTGAAGCTTTGAACAATCCTGCACTGCAGGGAATGTTTTGCAGAAACTGCATGACAAATTGCCAAAAGGATTACCTCTTGATTTCCTTTGTCCTTGGGTTTATTTTGTCTAATAATGGAGCAAAGATGGTACCTTCTACAATGAAGAGAGAATTTATTCATGAGTCATATGTGGCAAAATTGTTTTCAAATCCTTCTTGCTCATAACTTTCTAAGAAAACAATACTTTATTGAATATAAGATGTATGTTTTTCCTTTTAACATACAATGAATTGTAAGCATAAAATATATATATATATTTTTTGCAACAGCTTGAAGCCAGAATCCTAAAAAGAAATATTTCCTCCTTCTCTAACTAAAAAGTGTGAACAACCATCAGGAACATAATACAGGGTCATGCTAAATAAAAATCAGGCCATTTAACTACAACAAAAAATTCTGGAAACTAAATAGTACTATAAAGTCTAAGGATGTTAGTTTTATCTGATACTTTGATGTCTGGCAACATATATATTTATAAATTTAGATATCTATTATGATTACACTAACACACATGGTTGTCCTGGCCTAAAAAATACCATGAAGTTGGTGTCAGAACACCTAGCTTCAAGTACCACTTCTGTCCCTTAGCCCTTGACAATTTGAATTGCAGTTTCCTTACTTGTGAATTGGGGATGATGATGTGTAGCCTGCCTGATTCACATAGTAATTTGGAGGATGCAATAAAAGAAGGTTTACACATTTTCATAGAATTATAAGGATATATTTCATGAGAAATAAAAGCTAGTGCACAGAAAAATGTATCATTGTAAAGATGAATAAGAGATAATACTTAGAAAGATTAGAAATAAAGATAGCCTCCAAGTAAATGTTCAAACAGGTGGAAAGGATGACAATAGCAAGGGAAGCAACTGAGTTTGGAGTAGAGAAAAGGTATAGGAGAGTGGTGAGTCTCAACTCTGGAGAGGTAGGTATGTTTCAGCTCATGCTAGCTGCTAAATATAGGTCTTTAAGGAATAATTTTAAAAATAATTAAAGGATTATTTAAAGCAGTAGAATAATATAATCAGATGTTTTTTTTAATGGATCATTCGATCACAATGTGGAGAATAGATTGGAGGGGAACAATTATAGACCAGAGGCACTAGTTATTTGGTTATTTCAAAAGTCTGCAAGAAATGATAACTAGACAAGAGACATGGTAGTGGAGACAAACAGAAGTGACATGTTTTGCAACATGTTTTGGAAACAGAATTGTTAAGATTTTGTGAGGACTTGAATATGGGAAGAAAGAGGGAAGAGTTAGTGATAACATCTCATTGTTGAGATGCCAAATGTCTGATGTTTTGTTTACTGTGATAGGGAATTTTGAAGGAGGATGATGTTTGGTGAGTGGAAGTCAGGTAAACTGTTGAGATGAATGTCAAAGGAGACATCTATGTTACAGATAGAAAATTGACATTGCTTTTTATAACAATGGTAGTTGAAGTCATCAGTATGGATGACATCAACAGGGAAAGGGCATTAAGGCAAGAAGAAAAATAGCCCAGGATGGCATTTTGAGAATCTCTGAATTTAATAACATTTGTGGCAAATGTGTCAATAAGCTGCTTACTGCAAGTTACTATTGTGTTAGACTGTAGATAGAAAGATTAATAATATTCAAAAATCCTCCACAAGTTCACAGATTAGAAAGGAGTGAATATTTAAGCATCTATAGATGCCAAAATTTACTTTTTTTTTTTTTTTTTTTTTTTTTTTTTTGCGGTACGCGGGCCTCTCATTGTTGTGGCCTCTCTCCCGTTGCGGAGCACAGGCTCCGGATGCGCAGGCTCAGCGGCCTAGCTGCTCCGCGGCATGTGGGATCTTCCCGGACTGGGGCACGAACCCGTGTTCCCTGCATCGGCAGGCGGACTCTCAACCACTGCGCCACCAGGGAAGCCCAGCCAATGTTTTCTATAAGAACACAGAAGAGGGACAATTTTTCTAGAACTGTGGGTATGGGTAGAGAAGAGGGAAGAATTCAAGAGGAGATAATACCTTGGTTGAGCTGAGCACAAAAGGACAAGTCCTTTTATCTCATTCCTTCATTTATTTGTCCATTCAATAAATATTTTAGAGCCCTCCAATATTCCAGGTGCTATTGCAGTTGTCCAGGATAAAGTGACTAACACACAGTACCCATGCTCATAATGAACTTAACTAACCTCATAGGGGAGACAGACTCTACAAGTAAACCAACAGACAAGATACTTTCATAGAGTCATCATACTATAAGGATAATCAAACCAAATGATGGGATGGATATTAGTGGGTTCAGTGGAGGGAGGGGTTATAATATAATATAATACAATGCAATATAATATAATATATAATATAACCAATATAAACTGGTCAAAAAGGCCTCACTAAGGAGATGCCTTTTGAATTTAGACCAAGAATGACAGGAAGCCACCAAACCTAGGACAATTTGTAGGAGATAGAGATAGAGACTAGTAAGTGTAAAATCTCTAAGTTTGGGGCTTATTAGGTGCATTTAAGAAAAAGGAAGGACATTCAACAAGATGTAGGTAGGAATTTTTCAGTAAGATGATGAAGTAGGCTTGTCTGATAAATCTTACTTCCACAGTGAGATATTTGGTAATATAATCAATTGTCATTGAGGATAGTAGAGGGAATTTTGATATTTGAGAAGACATGATATGAACTGGTCATTTTGAAGAGTATGAACATGGACAATAATAAGGGCATAATAAGATTATTTTGACAGTGTAGAGCAGTCCCTGATCTTAAATTTAAAGTGAGAAAGGTCAACACATCTGTGTTTTGTTTCTTTTTTTTCCTTCCAGGCCATTTAATGAGTCTTCTTCTCATGTGAAATCTACAATAAATTGGGTTAGAGGTTGTAGTTCTATCAGTGGAGTACAACAGAAGAAAAATGGCACAAGAGAGTGATCACTATAATATGCAATAAAATGCAACTAAGAAAGAGGAAAGTAACTCTAAGAAGCAGCTGAGAGTAAAGGACTAGAGTACCTGGCAAGTCTGAACAAATATTTAAGCAAAAGTATTAAATTACAGGAGCTAGACATGATGGGTCAAGAGTAGAATGCTTTACATTGTGATTTTGCATCTTGCATGTTTATAGTAATGTCATGTTCCACAGCTGCACTGTCCAATATGATAGCCATTAGCCACTGTGGCTCTCTCAATTTAAATGTTAATTAATTAAACAAAATTGCAAATACAGTCCATCAGTTGCACTAGACACAATTCAGGTAATACAGTAACCACATGTAGCTAGTGACTATTGTACTGGACAGTGTGGAGATAGCACAACTCTATCAATGCAGAAAGTTCTATTGGGCAATGCTGGTCCAGATAGCCATCTTTGGAATGGGTGGTAGAGGCAGAGGAAAAGAAATATCAATGTAAATTAGGAGGACAGAAAAACAAGAAGCTATCGTGTTGATTGAATCTTTAATGTTTACAGGTTCACGGAGGCCTAAGAGAAAGCATGATCTTTTTGAAAAAAAATGGCAGTAATTTCTAAATGGCTGGGAAAACGAGGTGTGGAGTGCCCAAACACACTCATACATGATTTCCGTTTCATTGACACAGTCAAGTCCACCAGTTATCCCCCTGCGGGGGCTTGTTAGGAGACTTTCTAATCTCCTGATATTTTGTTCCCTGCAGTTTCAATAGTTTACCCTCAAAGGACTGTCACACATAAAGGCAACTCACTGCAATGTCATCAGCTTCTCACAAATCTGCTCATGTAAATAACATCACCGTTGCCCCCACCAACCAAATGATTATTCAAAGTGTACAGCATAATGCATCTAGTAATGATTATATGACTAGCTAATAATATGCTGAATACGGACTTCAACAGGATTATCAAATCCAATAGAGATAAAACACACTCAACTGGCAAAATTATTGAATATATACATGTATGTATGTAATATTATATATGTAATAATACACATATACATATGCACACAAGATATATTTGTGTGAGAGTGTGTGTGTGTGTGTGTGTGTGTGTGTATACAACATCATGCTTTGGAAGGAATCAGGCAACTAAATATCATTAATTAAATCTCTCAGATATAATGCAAAAAAAGACTTTTTGAGCAAAATTGTAATAGGAAAAAATACTTGGAAGACTGTGAGGGATTTTTCTACTCTATTTTTTCCCACAAAAAGTCAAGTGAAGAAGAAGCAATTATCAAGATCATTTAAGGATAGGAAAGAAAAAAATTCTTGCCTCAATTATCTGAATAGTTAATGAAATGCTTGAGCTTGAGGCCTCAATTATCCAAGTAAATGAATCCATTTTCCACTATATCTTCCATGTAAACGTAATGAATAAATTGAGTTTGCCTAAGGTGCTAATTTGCCTGAAGTGCTAGAGAATCGCTTCCCTCAAGGTACAATTAAGTCTGTGTTAGACTAGGTTCAATATTGTTCAACATATAACATATTATTATTCCTAGGAATGTTACAGTAAACTGTGATCAAAGCATAGTAGAGATTCAGGTTATGCCTACACATAACCAAAACACCCATATGAAAAGTGTAAATCAGCTTGTTTTGCCTAAATAAATGCCATAGGACTATTGCTCAATTATAACTGCAAACAGTATTTAATTAACATTATCAAGAAGTTCACAGCCTGTTCAGTTAAGGCTTTGTTGGAAATTTTTTACAACCATCAAATTGAGAAAAAAAATAATAATATTTCGGGGGTGGTGGTGGGATGAATTGGGAGATTGGATTGAATTATATACACTAATATGTATAAAATAGATAACTAATAAGAACCTGCTCTATAAAAATAAATAAAATTTAAATAATATATTAAAAAAATATTATTTCTTGCCAAATGCTTGAAGCTAGCCTTGCTTAAACCAGAGTTCTGAACTGGTGAGATGTGATCAAGGCATCATTTTATAACGCAGACCTAAGAATACTTTGGATATGTTTAAGAAAAGAACTCTAAAACTCATAGTATACCCTTGATAAATACTTTCAATTTAGTTGATTTAAATGAATTGTTTAAAGAGAATGGGTAGAGACAAATTTACAGAGAGAGTAGTTTTGTTTATTTTAGATATTTCATTATCACCATGGTCTGTTGCAGCCTAAAAACAAAAGACCGAAGGGTATGTTCACAGGGGTATTGGCAGGGAGAACAGATGTTCTGGGCTAAGTCCACTGTGATTCTAACTTTACTGTACAGCATATTGCACACTTTGAACTTGTATTTATACTTTAGAATTCAGAGAATAGAGCTGAAGTGACTTCCCAAATATATCAATAAAAAACAACTTGTTTACTAAATGAAGTATCAAAGTGCTATGATCATAGTCTCTTCTCTTGATAAATTGAGTACTGTACTCTGAATTTCCCTCTGACACTCTTTATTCTTATACATGCCTAAAATTTGAAATTAGATATGCCTGCAACTTGCCAAGAATGCAGCAGTACTGAACTGCCCTTAAGTTTTCTTCTAAATAAGTTTCAGCTGCCTTGCATCTGAAAGCAATTGAGGACAAACTTTAACATGAAACAGATTCAGGCCAAATGTTCCATAAGTGGTAGAGAAGGCAAATAGATTTTTGGAAGTGTTAACCATATTAGGCCAACCCCAAATTCAGCAAGTTAGATTCATTATGACAATGATAATGGTCAAGAGAATCAAAAATAAGATTGGATGTTTTGTATTTCCTGCTGCTCTGCAGACTGTGGTTGATCATAGCCAAATACATGTTAATATTTTCACTTATCTATGATTTCAAACAACTTTACAAATATTTGGTTTACTTCGCATTCATAACAACTCTGTGAAATAGGCCAGAGAGATTACCCATATCTCCCAGATTAAAAAAAAAAAGCATACCTTTCAGTTACATGATTTGTTCAAGGTGTCCTGAGTAAAGAGATAACACTTACCTTTACTCTTCGTTCCATCCTATCTTTATCAAGCTATAATATTTTGCCAAACCTTAATGATACATCTATACACTCTAAAGTTCATTATAAGATCCATTATCTGCTAAAAGAGTGGAGTACTATTATTTTTTTCCTGGCTTAAAATGAATTTAAAGCAGAATTAAACACATATAAATTGAAAGCATTTTCTTAATCAAACAAATTTGGAGGGAGGAAATTCATTACATTATAGTACAGTAATAAAAATAAACTTTGCATTAAAAAAATCTATAATTTTGAATAAATTAGTGATTGAATTTTATCTATATACAATTCCTTATTTAAAAGGATGCTTTTTCTAGTGTGCTAACAAAAGCTATGCAAAGCATGACAACTTTCGGAAAGAAAGATTGTTCTTCCTCTTGACACATTGAATCTAAAATATACCTCATCGCTGATTTTGAAAATACAGAATAATTTGATTTCCAATAGGGTTTTTCAGTAAGAATTAGCATTTTTGGCATTTATATTTATTAAACTAAATTTTATTATATCTTCTCTTAGTATATATATAAGTTAAAATAATATTTATATTATTTAATTTGAATGAAATTATACATTCTTTCTCAACATTCTTTGGACCATTCAAGTGAACCCTATAGAGCCTGACTTTAAAACCAGCACAGAAGGACAAGGAAGTTTTGAAATCCACTTTGTTTTGGAGAATTTAAAATTTGGAAGTTGTTGTAAGAAATCCTTAGGAAAAATAGGAATTCAATGGAATGGCTGTTAAAATTCCCAAAGTAAGCTGAAATTCATTTATTACCAAATTTATTTTTTGAGCCTATATTTCAAATCCTGAACAGGTTTCTTATATATCACTTCAGTCCATATCAATGGTAGTCTTGAAATAATAAAGTGGCTACCATCTTCACATCTTTTGAACTTAATGAAGCATCTTGGAACATAATTACTTGGCATTTCAAAAGAAACATTCCATATATCTATCAAGCAATTAGTCTAAAATTACTGATAAAATTTCATAATAATAGGGAAGTTGAAGACAGCCTATGAGGAGAAGAAGATTGTACACAAAATAACTAATCCTTTTGTCATTTGATTTCAAATGTACATAATAACCCTTTAATAATATTTGAGGCATGAGCTGATAACCAGCTTAAGTCAGTTGCCTCCTCTGATGTAGAAAAATTAAGTTATTGTTCAATTATATTACTTTAAATTTAACTACCTATTTTTAGAATTGAGCAAATAATTTTACCACTAAAATAATGAGATTAGGCAGATAAAATAACTGCAAAATAAAAGCTATGCTTTCTTCAAGTTCTAAATATTTGAAAAGAAAATATAAAAAATCAAATTCTGTGTAATAGTTATTCCATTAACACAGACTACCAAAAACTGAAACTTCAGTCCCACGTCCTTGATCAAAAATACTAGCTAATGTTTATTGAGTGCTTTCTGTATATCAAGTACAACCCTATAAAATTGGTATTATTATAATGCCCATTTTATGGATAGGGAAATTGAAGTCCAACGAGGTTAAGTAAAATTCCCATGGTCATTCATTTGGCAAGTGAATTTAGTCATATTGTCCATCTGGTCCAGAATCCAGCTCATATTTACTGAGCTCAAGTAAATCTGCTTCTAGATGTTTGTTATTTTTTTCCAGTTAACATTATTTGACTTTTTTTTCCCCTAAGTTCCAGAGACCAACAGTTTTTTACTGTACTGGCCAAACTGGAAATTAAATGTTTTTATATTGGATTACACTATTCTAGCCCTGTTTACTGTGCAGAAAATTAATTGTCCCTAAAAGAGTCTCCAATTCAGAACAAAATAACTTTGTATAGATTAGGGTTTTACTGTCCTATTCAGAGTGAATTTTTGGTTTTCTGAATAAGTTTATTTTATTATGTCACATATAATTGAAATGTTTCATGAGATCTATTCAGTGTGTCATATCCCATTCAAACTATATCATGTAGATACTCAGATATTTTTCCTTGATATGTTCACCTGGTTACCAAAAACAAAACCATAAAATTTTAAAAATCCAATATATTTTCTATATCCTATAATAGAATATGCTGACACTTTTACTTTATTCCCTTACTATATGCATCATGACCCTAATCTTTGTATTATGTGTCATTGCTTCCTGGATGTCTCCTCAGTGAATAGAAGATGAACTGTAAACTATATCAAATGGTGATGAATATCAGTCTTCAAGGAATAGTTCACTACAATAGAACCTCAGGACTCTTAAATAGGACATAGTGTTCATCAATCGTTTTAATATATATTGTCAAAAACTGTAATGTATGATTGACTGCAAGGTACTTCATATGCTATATATAGCATTTTCAATGTTAGAAGTAAATACTTCTATATTAGTTCTGTCATGTAAGCTGATATCAATATTTTAAATGATATACAATAAGATTACATCTATACCAACCATACTAACACATCTAATACAAATCAAGAATAGCTGGCCATGGCCTTATTTGTTTATAAACTGTTAGATATTTAATGAAAAAATATTAATGAAGAAGAACATTTTGGGGCTTCCCTGGTGGCGCAGTGGTTGCGCGTCAGCCTGCCGATGCAGGGGAACCGGGTTCGCGCCCCGGTCTGGGAGGATCCCACATGCCGCGGAGCGGCTGGGCCCGTGAGCCATGGCCGCTGAGCCTGCGCGTCCGGAGCCTGTGCTCCGCAACGGGAAAGGCCGCAGCGGAGGGAGGCCCGCATGCCACAAAAAAAAAAAAAAAGAACATTTTGAATCAAATTCAGTTATTCTACCTTTCAATAAAAAAGAAGACAATGATTTTAAATAAAATCTAGTAACCTGGGACTATTTTTCTTCACTATTTTATGCACATTTGTGATTAGAAACATATTAATTACATTCAGGACAGGCACAAGGGGAGGGTTTTTATAGAAACCAGAAAAAAACCCAAAGCTATGATTATATTTAAGTTTTGTAACTTAGCCAAGTCTATTATTCATATTTATAATTTAAAAAGTCACAGTACTCTCAAAATATTTAAACCCCTCCTGATTGTGTTAATATTTGATTAGGTTAAAATGCAAATGTGAACCCTCCATATGGTGCAGAGTAAGACAGGAACAATATGTTCCATGTGGCCAAGCCACCTTGGATCTTTCAATAATAAATATTCACAAGCTCCATTAACACCACATCATCACTACTTAAATTTTAACCTCCCCGGTTTTGGGTCAGTGATAAAATTTCATCAGTATCTTCACAACAGCAGAATTAATGCTAGGAGAAAGTAAAGGGCACAAAAGTGGATATTTTGTGGAAATAAGTAAAACGGAATCCTGCAACAATATTTTCTCAAAGTAAAAAAGGAGGAGAAATTAAAAAATAACCTTAATTCTGGAGTGTGAAAGAAAATATCCAGGAAGATTACTAAGAAGCCGGAAAAAAAAGAAAAAACAGTTTAAACAAATAAAGTTCCTGCCTCTCCTGGTTGTCTATTTTTATTTTTAATTCTTGTGTGGATTTTAATTTTTAAGAACTTCTTTAGGAACACTATAGCAGGTTGATGCAATCACAAGGCAATAGGAATGTCAAATAAGGGCAGATAATGATTCTGGTACGCATGTATTCTTATTTTGAATTTAAGAGCAAGATAGTGAAGTCACTTTGCAAAGGCTGAATATTTTATATAATTTTTTTCAAGAGCAAAATATTTATGAAATATATCGCTGGAAGGTTAGCATACTTGCTTAGTGCATGGAGAAAAAAGAGATCAGAGGAATGGAATTGATCCCTGGTTTGGCCAGTTAATTTAGACATTTCATATTGAAGGTAAAGCTCACAGGGTAAAATAAACAATTTTTAAGAATGATGTATGGTTTATAAGAAGAGCCAATAAAACAAATGGGGCATTTCTGGTTTCCTCCTCAGCATCCATCTTCTACTCTGAGAAGCCATGATGGGCAATCAGAGTTCACCCCATGACCAAAAGTGATGTTTGAGAACTATACTAAATAAATAAGTTTGCTCTAGCCCAGTGGTCACACTAAAGGGCAGGTAAGAGACTCAATAAGTTCCAAACAGAGTGCATCTCAGAACTTTAGCTTGGTTTGCCTGGACAGAGAGAGGTGTTCCTCCTTTCAGGTGTGTTGATTTGGAAAGTGAAATGCTCCAATTATTTATGCTATCATAATAAATCTAGTTATGAATGAAAGCAATATTAAACAGAGCATAGTAAATCACAGAGGAACAGATCCAGAAACTTGGTGACAAGAGCATGACTTGACTGAACCACAATGAAGTTCACAGTATTTCAGGATTGATTCAACTATCCATGCCACTCTCTTATTAAAGCAAAATGGATTTTTTTCTTGTATGTGAAAAAATGCTTCCTAAATTGATAAAAGAAAGGAAAATGAGTAAATGGACCAAGACCTATTCAGTCCCACATTTAGCTTCTTTAAAAAGCAGATATACACACACAAGTAACTCAAAAGGTATCTTATTTAAAACAGTGATCTTATTCAAATTCTAAAAATTCTAAAGTCAGATAATTATATTTTCTTGCCCTCACTTTCACTTTTTTTTCAGCTCCTTGTTTTTGGCCAGACTTTTCTCATGTGAGCTGAGGGTAGAAAATATTGGAATTGTCCTGTGGATCCTAAAAGACTATCTCTTGAAGACTAGGGTGTGGCAGTATTCACTGAAGTATTAGGGACTGTCATAGACATTAAGGAGATGGACGGGGTCAAAGGACTTGTATACTTTGGGGTTCTGATGCCTTATGACACTTTGTTCTTTGTGACAGTCCCTCATCACATGCATGTACTTGGACAGATGCTGCAGTAGAAGTCTCAGCAACTTAATCTGGTGCATCACTAGAAAAGAATTTTCCTTGGCTCTCCACTGCCTATTCTTAGCTCATTCCTCTGGGAGCGCCACACTGTAGAGTCTGTGACTGAAGGGTAAGCAACACCCGAACAGCTCATTAAAGCCAATATTATTAGCTTCAGACAATCCCATGAGGTCTGCATCAGCTTTTACTCTATCTCATCCCTGTCTTTGCACTGAGTAGGACTATATTAGGACAAAAGTGCTTCAGTTCCTGAACAAACAGGAAGTAGAATTATTTTTTTTAATAGCAAAAAACATAGAGGTAGATATAGCAATGGATTTGGCAGAGTTTTAATAAGCTACATTGATTATGGAAATTAAGATTCTTTCCCAACATCCCTAACAGAAGGAAATTTAGAATTAATAGGCCTTTTATTATCCTTTTTAAAACTCGAATTTCTCAACATTGATTTAAAGCCTTTTCAATACTAATTATATGTTATCTGTGTTACTGGATACAAAATAATTTATGTGGAATGCAACAACATATACATGTAGTTATATGTAGGCGCAAGAAATGTATATTTCAAGGAGTGACAAAGGAAAAGTTCAGTTTAGCATTGCTGGTGATGGCTTTGTTAATTCAGAGGTATGGTTGTAAATAAAAATGTCAACGTGTATGTAATGAAAATCATAAGCTTATCTACTTACACTTGATACCTTTGAGAGTTTTTGGTGGTTCATAATTAGAAGAGCTCCTTAGTGCTTGATTCACTCCTGTGCATTAAATAAACCACTTACTGAAATACATTATCACATTCTGAACATGAAGTGCTTTAATATGAATAAATGATATGCTGGAGTCCTGAAAGGGTCATTACTAGAATATCTCATTTCTGTTGTTGCTGTTTTCTGACTCATTACTTTTACATTTTGCTTCCTCAGACCCCTACACGGTCTCCTGTGAATAATTTCTGAAGGTTCTGAGAAGATGTCCTATACATGCTCAGTGAGCTCAGTGTTTGAGCGACTCTGCCAGGGACTGCTGCTACTCTCTTCTGCCATAGATTCTACCTCTGTTTCACAGGGCATTGTAGGTTTCTGAGGGCATCCTCTTGCTTCCTCTGCACAACTAATGTTCCACTCCTTCTCTATCAGGGAATGCAGATGTAGTAGTCTTTCCACAAGGCTCTACTTCCTCTGTTGGAGTTGCCAGGTCCAGCAGTATTCAGAAATTCTCTCCTGGTGACCTGAAGCTGTGAAATATTGCACTAATTTTCAGAAAATCAGAATGAATATATATCTTGGACTATGGTCATATGGATGAGGAACATGGCACAGTGCTGCTTGGGTGTCAAGCTGTCACAGAGTCCATTGAAATGGCACTTCTAGCCCTCTTTCTCTCTGAGATGCAGACTTGGACCCGGAAAAATATAGACAAAGACACGTGAAAGTCATCATGTTTTATTAAGAGCTAATACCCTAGACTTTCTTATTAGGTCAAATTCATTTTGTTTAGTTCATTTTAAAAAAATGAATTACTTCCCACGTGAATCTTCAGATTTCCACAAAATAGAATTATGTTTGGTCTGTACCTTTAGTTCCTCACATGTTCTCAAAATTACCTATAACTCAACAGTGGATGATTTAGAACTACAGCTCAAATCAAACAAGTTCACGTTTCTGCTAACTATTCTTATCTATAGTTTACTTGGGTAGTAGTAACTGATTCAATCATAAAAAATAGGTTTGCAAACCCATAAACATTTTCAAATTCATCAAAATTATCTTCCACTAAAAACTGAAAACTCCACTCAATGCAATAAATATTTCAATTAAATTGAGAGTTAAATTAATATTATCCTGATTTGACTGCCTCTCTGCAGGTTCATTTGAGAGGCATTTCTTTTTCGATCCAACTCTAATCCATTCAACCATGTACAAAATGCACTGTCAATTCCTTTCTCAATGATTTTGCTTTATGGATTATGTCTTATTTCTTCTCTACCAGATCATTCCCTTCCAAATAAATATACACCTAGACATACTGCTCATTTTTTTAAAGCAAAGAGGGGAAAAAGTCAACCTTAATCCTATGGCTCATTAAAGCTACCTCTCTCCATTCTTCCTTTACCAGCCAAACTTCAAAATATTCAACTCAACTCCTTGTACTCTAGCTTCTGTCTCCAAACCTTCAACCCAAGTTGAGTTCACAAGGAAAAAGCAACCGGAGTGAAAACTCAAATCTCAATCTTCTCTTTTCCTCAGTTGCTTGTTGAATCAATCTATTGTCTGGACTCATTGGAAAGCCAGAGGACAAGAGTGTTGATGCACTCAGCCTCCTAGTGCAAATGAAAATTTCCAATAGCATACCCATTTCTATGGAATAGTTCCAAACTCATAATGCTGTCAGAAATGATGGATTTAGATGGCTGTAGTTGTAACACATATTTCTGTTCTCATGACCACAGTTAATCAGTTAGTGCTGGAACATAATCATTGTCTGAACAGAATTGATCATCTTCTGTTTCCAGAAAATTTGCATCAATGACACAGAGCGCCAGACAGCTATATCCTTCACCAGTAAGATCCTGTAGAATATAGGCAGGAGCCAGCAACATGGTGAGATGAGGTCTGAATAAGCTGTCTTAAGCAAAAGCATCCTCTCAGCTAGAGGAGATAGGAACAGCAATGCCCAGGGAAAATGAGTTAGAATCCATTAGCCTCTAGACTCAGAGTAGCTATCTGATAACTTCCCACTTCTGAATAAGCTCAGGTTTAATTTATGTACAATTTCTATATTTAAAAAATACACTTTTTAATTTGAGCAAGCTTATGTATGTTTCCCTTCCTTCCAAATGATGCGTGATTAAGACAATTTCAGTCAAGATAACAAGTTATTTATTAAGGTTGATGGGCTAAAAAAGAAGAAATATTCAAACAGAAGTCTGTATGTCTTTCCAAAAGTCACAGAAAAAATGCATATTGAATCATTTCTTTTCTAAGTGAATACACTTTATGAATTACATGGTAAATTGACTCAATTTTGATCTCTCTGACAAGTGCCCAGTCAGAGTGTTTTAAAAGTGAGCTTAATCACGGGTTTATACCTGAAAACTCTCTAAAGACTATCAATCGTATTTTGAATAAGTGTGTGAGACAACACCAGCCAGAAAGGTTTTTGATTATCAGCTGATATTAATATAAGAAAATGACAGTAACATCTACTTTTAAGTATTTAGCACAGACTGTCTCGGGTTTCTATTTCTATTCTTTATACCTTCTTATGTTTCATTTTGACCATGAAGTTATTAGGTAAGGAGAGTAGGTAAAACAAGTCTTTTGAGTGTTTCTGAGACATCTAGAGAGAAACTAATGGTAAATTACCATCAATTTCTTATATATTTACCTATGGAAAAAATCATTTTTGTTTTTGGATTCACTAGGGTATACTTATCTAGCAGCAGAAGGTCACGAGGATTTTAAATTTTCTGTCTGTTATTTATATAATGCAGAATTAAAATTCAGTTTCACTGAATACAACCATGTATGAACAACTCCAGAAACTTCTATTTATATAGACCATAACATAAATGTTTATTCCCTGTCTTTAGTTGTGCAATGTAAAATCTGCACAACCATTCTTGATCATGCCAGATCCATCAGAACATTAGATGTTTTAAATTAGAGTTTCTAGAATGTAAGCTCAAAAATGGCAATTTTTGTCCTTTTAGTTCACTGTGTACCTACAGCGCCAAGACTAGTGCCTGGGATAGAGTGGATGCTCAATAAACATTTATTGCCTGAATAAATGGTGAAACTAATGGCATTGGAATCACCTGTATTAGTTAATTTAAAAACAGATTCTTTTCCTATATAGGTTATTACAGAATATTGAGCAAAGTTCCCTGTGCTATACAGTAGGTCCTTGTTGATTATCTATTTTATATATAGTAGTGTGTATATGTTAATCCCAAACTCCTAATTTTTCCCTCTCCCCATGTTTCAGTATTCTGTAATAACTTATATGGGAAAATAATCTGAAAAAGAATGGTTTTAGGTATATGTATAACTGAATCACTTTGCTGTACACTTACTTGAAGCTAACACAACTTTGTAAATCAACTATACTCCAATATAAAATAAAAAATTAAAAATAAAGATAAAAACAATCCTAAGACAATGAAGTTAAAATGGGTTATAAAGTTAAAATGGGTTATAGAGGTCATCTATTTAGCTGAGTAGTCAAAAACACCTTCTACTAAATTTGATAAATAGTTTCAAAGGGAAAAAATACAGCATAATGTATTCTGTGCTGTGTTTTATCCAGGTTTCATTGGATAGATATATTTATATTACTAAAATGACTATATATAAAGAGATGGTTGAGGCATTTTTTTAATAAAATTGACTTTTTAAAGAATAAATTCATTTAAAAATAAATAAAAAATAATTAGAAAAATAAAAACCAGAATCCTGACTTCACTCCAGATTTGCTCAATCACTGTATTAATAATTGGGCCTAAAATTAATTGATTATTATAAATACAACATTTTGGAACAATCACTGTTGATTCACATCTAGTCATAGTACTAAATATGCATATTAAATTCAGGATGTTTACAGGGAAAACGCCAACCCTATACTCTTCAAGCCATCTCTCCAATAGAGGTTTTCTGGTAGGTTTGTAGAAAAAAACCTTACGTGAAAAAAACATAAAAAAGAAGATGTGTAGAGTATTTTGTCTGGACTACACAATGATAAATAATAATTTAATTAAAACCTTGAAAATTAAATAAAACCTAAAGTTTTAATAGCTATATAAAATGGCACAGAAAGGAAATACCTAGGAAGATTCATAATTTTGAAAATAACACTAAACTTCTGGGCAGGTAGCAAAATATAAAGTTAATGGTTATAA
The DNA here is from genome assembly GCF_002837175.3 of Physeter macrocephalus. Classification (NCBI taxonomy): domain Eukaryota; kingdom Metazoa; phylum Chordata; class Mammalia; order Artiodactyla; family Physeteridae; genus Physeter; species Physeter macrocephalus. The sequence continues at coordinate 114,810,195 of NC_041217.1, forward strand.
ACTAGGAAGATTTTATGAGCCTGGATAGGTGGTTAGAAAAGTGGCAGAGGAATTTGAAAGCATTCAAGTGTAAGATAATATGAGTACCGAAGTATAATAAGAATGCATGTGCAAGACATCAGATCAGGAAAAGAATTTAGGCATCATTTCCCTGATGACAGTAATCCAATGCGCTATGTGTTAAAAATATAATCCAAAAATATTTAATTACTGAAAAATGCACTGAAAGCAAACAGAAGAAAATTGTTAGATATTAAAGTGTATCTAATGTGGCAGGCACTATTCTAGGCTCTAAGGATAAAAAGCACCAGATAGGTCCCTGATTTTATGGAGCTAGAGCCTCATGTAGCGGAAAGACTGCCAATAGTAAGTATATTTCAGGAATGTCAAAGCATGCACCTGGAATCTTCTTCCTACACATATAAAGATAGCTCAGCTTCTTCAGGTCTTGGCTCCAATCCTACCTTCTCAAAGAGGCTTTTCCTGAACATCTATTTAAAACTGCAACACTCTTTCTATTGTCCTTGCAACACTGTTTCTATTGTCCAACACCCTCTGTTTCCTTGCTTTATTTTTTTCTATATAACACTTATCACCACTGACATATCATTGATTTTACCTATTTATTTATTTATTGCCTATCTCCTCCAACCAGAATGTATGTTTTATGCAGCCAGGAATTTTTGTCTGTTTTATTTATTGCCATATTCCAATGTCTAGAAGAGTCCTAGGCACTATAGGTACTTAACAGATATTGTTGAATTAATGAGTGATGTCACATTTTGAAGAAACTAAAGTAAACTAATTAGATAGAGATTGATGAGGGTGGAGGACTATGTTAGATAGTGTGGTCAAGAGAGCCATTTAAGCAGATGATGAGAAATGGGAAAGAACCTGCAATGTAAAGATCTGTGGGGGAGAAAATTTCCAAAGCAACAGCAAGTTCAAAAACCAAAAGGGCAGGTGTAAAGTAAGAAAAAGCCTGTAGCAGGGAAGGGAGGATGAGTATTGAGGGTGGAGGGAAGAAAGAAGTAAAAAGAGATGGAATCATTAGATAGGCAAAAACAAAATGAGGTATTGTCTTGTAGGACATAGTAGAGTCTGAATCATATTTCAGATATAATTAGATGCTGCTGGAATTTTTTTAAAAAATAATCTTTTGCTATTATATAGAGTATTATTGGGAGGAGTGCAGTGAGGAATAGTAGAACTAGAGAGAACTTCCAAGAGGTTTTGCAGTGGTGCAGGTGTTAGTAGGTTAGGGCAGTATAGTAGCACTATAAATAGTAAGGGACGAGTAAGATCCTGGTGAAATCCTTATCCAACTCACAAGCTTGGTGATACTGAGCAAGTTATTTAATCACTACAAGTTTTGATTTTCTTATCACTAAAAATGGGGATAACAAATTTCTTATTTCAAGGCTTGGATGATTGGATGATTGAATTATGGTCCAATATTTCTAGTTTAAAAAAATTAACTCTGATGATTTTGCATGGATTAAATCTCCAGATGTAAAGGTATATGTGCATTATTAGCAACACATGATAAGATACCCGCCAAAGATACGACATTTATTTCCTCCTAGAATATATGATTCAGAGCACTTAAAATTTGGACATATGCCTGAAAACCACCTGCAGATGAAATAGAAAATAACTCAGAGAGACTCAGGAACTGGGCATATCAAGAGCATGCACTCTGTTTGGTTTCAGCTCTTCCCTAAGATCAATTCTCTCCTCATAAACCTGTTTCTAGATATGAATACAAAAGAAGGTGAGGAGTGTTTATTTGAACCCTGTTCAGAATAGGTTCTGGAACCTATTCTGTTCACAGAAAGCATAAATTAAAAGTTTTTATTATTGTTGTTTGTGTTGAATTCATAGAAATAATTCTTAAAAAGTTATGTATTCACAACTGACTCAAAAAATAAACTTATGTATTACTACAAAAATCAATTTAGAATTTGATAACGTACCTTCTTCAGTGTTGTCACATTTATTTTCAAAAACTAAGTTAAAGATATATATTGACTTTCTTAATATTACTGTCATTTTAAATATCATTTTCATTGCCATGGAGTAACATCTAAATTCACAATAAACTCTGAGACAATATGTAAAACAGTGAAAGAAAAATGAAGTGCTCATACAAAAGTATAAAACTCTATAAATCATGAGTAATAAGCAGTTACACTGTAATATAATCCCTTTATCAATATCCAAGGCTCTAAGACTTATTTCTTACAGAAAAAGCCCAAATTTGATTTATTTTTTCTCATTTCAATTAAAGAAAAGCTTCCAAATCTCTTTCTACAGTAAATCTCAAAGATCTGTTAAGAAAAATAATCCAAACACAGAAATAAGGCAGAAAATGACTACGTGTCTTTAATGTCATACTGGAGGCTCACCCGCGCTATTTAATTCTCTAGGGAAATACACTTTTGACTGCTATTTGCTACCGATTTATGTCCAGGATGCAGTAAGCTTACTATTAACTTGTAAATGGTTGTCTTGTAGAGAAGCAAAGAATTTCTGTCTGATAAAAAAAATAAATAAATAACCACAAATGTTACAGTTTTCTTGGCATATAGGACAGTAAACAATTCTGTTCCTAACTAAGCAAATTTATTTCAGCATGTCTTTCCCAACTAACTATAAAAATTTGTGTCTAGAATGCTCTGAATCAACCTTATCATCCACTGGCTCCCTCATTAATAAGTCAAATACATCTTTGATATGTGTTCACTGTATATTTGTATGAGACATGATTTTGACAATGAAAGTTATACCTTGCCAGTTTTCAAGGTTCTAACAAAATGTTCAAGTAGCCTCTCTTGCTTGAGGCAATTACTTAATTGCTAAAGAAATACACCTTATGATCTGAAGGATGAACGATCTCTGGTGCACTTTTATCCCACTTTGGGCTTTGGATTAATTCCCAAGTTGCAGTAGAACTTTATGTTTTCTGAATTTCTCTCTCTCTCTCCGGTTTTATATTTGTTTCTGGTTCTTAGCAACGTTGGTTCTCTTGCTGGTTAGCTAAGGCTAAGAAATCATTCCTCATAGGGAACAGCAGTGGTCGAGCATCACATTTTGTGGTCTGACCATTTGGTTATCTCTGTTGGGATGCCAGGGATCTCTCTAGGGTTAAAAATGAAAGTTGGTCTTCTTTCTCTTTGCTTTGTTCTTTGTCCACAATGAATTTTAATGTTAAAACATTTCATGCCCACTGGAAATGAGAAACACCTTTGAGATCTGGAACAGTGAGCTTTTATGCCCTGTTTAGATATGACTTCAGTTAAGGTGCAGACTTGAAACTGCAAGTTCTCTGTGTGTCTCAGTAGGTTTAATTGAAAAAAAACCTTTTCACCTTGTGTAAGAGTTTAAAATATTTTTGTACCTCATAAGTATACACAAATTAAATTAGAATTTCTCTAAAATTAAGAGTTCTATGTTTCCTTTTTATAGAAAAAATAAGGCAAACATCAATAAAAATTATATAAGATTTCTAGGGAAGGGGAGGAAGAAGATGACTACTTACACTTTGAATGTGCTAGTCTTAAACAAAAACAGAAAACAAACTTCCCTCAAAATTGGCTAGCTCAGAACAATTTTGTATAAGAATTCAACTTTACATAAACAAGGTGAATCTTTGGTAAATTCAGACAGGTTTTATAATTGTGGTTCAAAGGACTATTTGTCTTTTCTCTGATTTTATTTATTTGAATTATGATACAAAACAAGCATGTATCTTGGGCTTGTTTCTCAAAAAGATTAGTTAACATGAAGCTCCTAAACTTCTTATATTTATACACAGAGTATATAAATGAACAGTAGTCCTACTTTAATGTTTAAGTTTAGAGAAAAATGTATATTGTTAAGATGCATTAAATTATACTTCTAGACAACTTTTTTAAAAATAGCAACAGTGATTATGTTCTCTAGTATGTCAGTCTAAACATAATTTCTCAGATTCTTAGTTAATTTAAAATCTTGGGACAAAATTAAATTGAATTAATGGTAATCTCTGGATATCTGGATATATCTAATTAAGAAAAATTTGAGAATTCTTGCTCAGTTAATATATATCTAAATTTGCTTCCTAATTTAAGAGGTCATAGAATGACTATACCTTTTGGTCCTCTTTATAAATATATTTATTTTGCCATTTAATAAAATGTTCAAGAAATTGTTCAAGCTGTAGGAGTTCTACAAACATACTACTTACATTTGTGAGTTTTGCTTATGCTAAAATATATGTATATTATGACACAAATGAACCTATCTACAAAGCATAAACAGACTCACCAACATAGAGAACAGACTTGTTTTTGCCAAAGGAGAGGTGGGGTGGGGGAGGGATGGACTGGGAGTTTGGGGTTAGTAGATGCAAACTATTATGTATAGACTAGATGGACAACAAGGTCCTACTGTACAGCACAGGGAAATATATTCAATGTCCTGGGATAAAACATAATGGAAAAGAATATTAAAAAGTATGTATATATAGGTATAACTGAGTCACTTTGCTGTACAGCAGAAATTAACACAACATTGTAAATCAACTATACTTCAATTAAAAAAATAATAAAATAAAATAAAATATTTGTATATTAATGCATTGTTCTCAGTGGCTTACCTTTCAATTTTCTCTGTGAAATAGAAATTAATTCATTTGCTTAAGAGTTAGAATTTATACTGAGGTCAAGTCTATTCCAAGAACAACAGTGTCAAAGAAATACAACTGCAGGTGATGTGATGTTTCCCTCTCCTCCCTCTCTCTTTTTTCCCCCACTGCAAGGGACAAAGGAAAATTTTTATCCTAAAATAAAATGTCAGCTTGTTCCAGAATAAGAAAAAATATAGTGTAGGACAAAACTTAAGTGGGTAATGCAATTTGTACATTGTTTAAGGAAAGTGAATTTTAGTTGCCTTGGCTTACAATTTATTATGGGTTGAGTTGTGTCCCCTAGTACCTGTAAATGTGACCTTATTTAGAAATAGAGTCTTTGTAGATGTAATCAGGTTAAGATGAGATCATTAGGGTGGGCCCTAATCCCCTATGACTATTGTCCTTACAAGAAGAGAGAGATACAGAGAGGAAGAATACCATGAGAAGAGAGGGATATTCAAAAGGAAGAAGAAGATGGTGACAGATATTGGAGTTATGATGCCACAAGCCAAGGAATGCCTGGGGTTACCAGTAGTTTGAAAGGCAAGGAAGGATCTTCCCTTAGAGGTTCAGAGGGAGCATGGTCTGCTTACAGACTTTTAGCCTCCAGAACTGTGAGAGAATAAATTTCTGTTGTTTTAAGCTACTTAGTTGTAGTAATTTGTTATGGCAGCTCATGGAAACTAATATACAATCCCTGTACCTATTGAATCTGAAAAGAAACAATGAAATGTATTAAAATATTAAAGTTGACTCTGTCTTGAGGGTTTGCTCCTAAAAATTATTTTATGAATTCTCTACTGCTAAAGGTAATATTAAAGCAAAACTAAAATTTTGGTTTCCTCATGGATAAAATGATTAATTGGTCTTTGAGTATTTAGTCTTCTCAATTTTTACCTTTTGAATAATCTTCCTACATAAGAGAGACTCAGTATTTTGCCAGGAAAATTTTCTGTGGTTTACACTGACTTGCTCTTAGAATTGATTGTTTTTAAAAGTAAACAATGAGCATCCTTTGCTTCAGAAACAGCTATGATTCATTAAATTTATGTTATCTTCTTTTATAGTTCTTTAAAATTAGTATATTGTCCCTCTGGCTAATAGATGATTAAGCTAAAACTGTTTATTATTCTCAAGCATCTGTGTTCCTAACTTAATCAAATGACCATAACTTTTTAGACAGTTCTTTTGACTTTGCCATCCCAAGACCATATCCTAAATTCAGGAAAAAACATATATTTTTTAAGATGTCTTTTATATCCAAAGGTATCTTTGTTATTTCACTGGTTGTAAATCATAATTATAATTTTTTCTTTCACCTCAAAAAAGGAGGATGTTAGAAATAATTACATGTATTTTGTATGCTTCTTACTTATTAATTACCTAAACACTAGTATGATCTACAGGGAACAGGTGTCAGATGAAAAGTGAAGATTAGTCTTTCTTAGGTTGATTCTATAGCAAGGAAAATTTATTAATATAAGTATGTTTTAAAGATTTTATCATTTACAACAGTGGTCCCGAACCTTTTTGGCACCAGGGACCGGTTTCGTGGAAGACAATTTTTCCACGGACCGGGAGTGAGGAGATGTTTTCAGAATGATTCAAGTGCATTACATTTATTGTGCACTTTATTTCTATTATTATTACACTGTAATATATAATGAAATAATTATACAACTCACCATAATGCAGAATCAGTGGGAACCCTGAGCTTGTTTTCACTCGCCGCTCACAGAAAGGATTTTTATATGAGTCTGCAGGCAATTGGTTTATTATGGTCTCTGTGCAGTCAAACCTCTCTGCTAATGATAATCTGTATTTGCAGCCACTCTCCAGAGCTAGCATCACTGCCTCAGATCATCAGGCATTAGATTCTCATAAGGAGCACGCAACCTATATCCCTCACATGCACAGTTCACAGTAGGGTTTGCGCTCCTATGAGAATCTAATGCTGCCGCTGAGCTGACAGGAGGTGGGGCTCAGGCAGCAATGGGAGCAATGGGGAGCAGCCGTAAATACAGATGAAGCTTTGCTTCCTCGCCTGCTGCTCACCTCCTGCTGTGCAGCTGGGTTCCTAACAGGCCTTGGACAAGCACTGGTAGTTGGGGACCCCTGATTTACAACATGTGTTGTTTTCTTTGGAGGTGTGTCAATGCCTTCATTGTCTATAATATGTTTTTATCTTCAGTGGAAACATTGATCAATTCCTTAGAAAAGAGTTATTTATTTCATTTCAAAACTATCTTGTCCATTCTGATATTGTTGGTTACTGTAATGAGATAACGACCGATATTCAGCCTATTATCAACAGGTTGCTTCTACTTTCCCCTCATGCTAGCCTGAAGGCTCTGCTACAAACTAGATTTTGTTGAGTTTTCAACAATGAAGGACAGTCTCAAGGCCTCATGTTAAAAATAAAACAAAAAACAAAACCAAAAACACTGTGAGAGGTATTCTTCACTACTGTTATATCAAGGAAAAGATTTATGTATTTGGGATTCTGAGTCGTCATTGTTTAGAAAACTGTCAGACTGTACTGGGAACTGAGTCAGGATTATCTTTTTCTTTTTAGTTGAGAAACAGATGACTCATGAGAGCAGCATTCTGGCCCAAGAACCAGTGGAACAGGAATTAATTAAGAAGAAGTAAATAAATCACTGTAAGAAACCTAATTGTGGTTACTTTTTAAGTAAAAGTATGATGGTGTTGTTGTTACATGTTCACTGTTCTGTTTTGAGGAGTAGAAAAGAAATCCTCTTTTTTCTTGATCTATTTCTAAGTCTGTATCCAATAGACCACACTTTTGCCAACTGAAATAATAAAATATTCTTTAAATAATATATTTTTCCCTGACCCCTCAGAATTCTGAAACCGTACTTTTTACTGTCTTTACTTTCAATGGCAACATAGTTATTTTCATAGGTTTAATAAGAACTGTCATACTACTCATAAGACTGTAATTGCACAAATTGATTATATAACCAGTCATAGCTTTTATCTTGAGTTTTCATTTGATCATATATGATAATCCCAGTATTAAGGAAAAAATATTATTCTTCATGTATGGAATCAATGCCTGCAAAGTCCTCCTAGGAAACAAGTCTCGTAACTGTTCTATGGTTTATGGGTTCCAGGCCTTTATTACCTTGCAGGTAATAAAGGATACTTCCTCACAAGCTGAAAACTAGGACCTAGGGGAACCCTAAAGGAGAGGGATTTACCCTAAATTATAGGTTCTGCAAATGAAATCTATGGAGATGAATTTTTGGGGATTGGTCTCTGTGAATCCAAAATAAAGAGCCAATAAGAGTGATTAGAAAGAAATTGCTAAAATAATAGTCAACACTAAAAGTGCAATCCTAGATTCTTCATAAAATTTCCAAATGAAAATGAACTCTCTTCTGCCTTAATAATTGCTCTATGTTGTATGGGTCTAGATTTGTTGTATGGGTCTACTACATGGAGGATTGTATGGCTAATTAACTTTTTTGCTGTGCCTATGTAAATTATTTTGGACAACATGTGAGAATATTTGGAGATTATTTATAATAAAAATTAAGGACTGTTAAAAGAAACTATCCAAAATATGGAAATAAGGTAATAGGTTGGCCAAGTGTCATTTCAATGTCATGCTGGGAACTGCCTAATTAGACTACTCAAGGGTTATTAATTCTCTAGAAGAGGGGCTCTCAAACTGTTGTACATGGACCAATTCAGCCCATTATGACCCAAAAACTTAAAATAGTTTTTACATGTTTAAAGCGTGAAAAACAAAGGAAAGAAGAATATGCAAGGAGACTGTATGTGGCCTGCAAAACTTAAATGTTTACTATTGGGCCTTTTACAAAAATAAGTTTGCTAATCCTTGTCCTAGAATATGTTTTTGTCTAATTTGCAATTTACTATTTGGTAGTGCCTAAAGTCTGAGAAGTTGCATGTAAATTTGTAGATTTTTGCCTCTTAAGAAGGCAAATTATTTCTATCTGGTAGAAAAGATAGCCCTAAATGCTATATTTGTAATGGCTTTTAGTAGATTGACCAATCTTTTCTCTAATATAGAAAACTTGTTTGAGTCCCAAGGGACTATATAAATTGTTTTTTGTACACACATATACATACATACATACATACATGTGTATGCATATATACATATATATACATTTTCTCTATATTTTTTGGAATCAAAGTGAAGAGGCTGTTAATAGCTACTTACACACTGCTAAGCAAAAAAGCAAAAATAAGGGAAATATGTATATTAATAACTGTTGAAATTGCCATTATTAGCTATTACACAACAAAAAAGCTTTTTCCCAGATAAGTTAATGATTTGTTACTACATTTCAAAACATTTGAAGTTTAAAATTCAGTGTTAAAATTGTAATGTTATAACAGCTGTAGAAAGAGCTTCAATTTCCTTTCTTTATTATTATATAATCAGATGATTACTTTTCTATTAAAAATAGTCTACACATGTACATTTAATGTTCAGAAATTTGTGAGGTACTTAACCAAATGAAGTGGTGGATTGATTTCAAATCAGGTCGATGTCAGTCTGAATTTGCTGAAGCTTGTTTTACTATAATTTTTCAATTTGAGGATACACCTACTCTAATACATTAAAAAGTTCTTAAATATAAAGCTTTAGAACCATTACATGGAAATACTTAACAATAAAAGATGATTTACACAACAGCACATGTCATTTTGAATAATTTAAATAATTCAGATATCCAAAAATATATAGCTGACAGTTGCCAATTATAGTATACCAATTTAAAGAAATGTTTTATGAGCATGAAAATAATTATTTAGAAATACATAATGACTTATATAATTTTATTTTAATATGATAACTGGAATATCATTATACTATTAAAATTAACAGGTGTATGAAAAAAAGTTAGGAATGAAATATTCCAAAATTCATATAGTTTCTATTTTCTAAATATCATACAATATTGTTGAATTTCATATTATCAAATATTTAATGTAAAATTTAAATATACACATGTATTTTATATGCATCAGTTATATTGAAGCAGCGATAGCCAAATATTTAAAATATGAATAAATAAAAGCTTTTAATTAAGTAAATTCAGTTATCTTAAATATCGGGTATATACTAAGTACCCAATAGAAATCAAGTGTCTGAAACATCATATTTATTACAAAGGACAAACCAATCTGAGTTACTCTTACTCTGGCTATTTTAGCTTTTATTGAATTATTCATTTGGTTCTGTGGAAAGCTGCAACTCAGAAGGTTAATCACTTTCTAGCTTACAGACTTGACATGTCTAAACATTGTGAGAACATGAACTTTTTAGGATCAGATAGATTTTAGAGGCAACTAATGGGAATAAAACAACGTTCTTGAATATAATGTGGAGAATCTTACACCATGTTTAGAAAGAGAAAGATTCTAGGAACTTCCAAAGCAGGTGTTTAATACTACACTCCCAGGTCCTACATTCTCCTTCATGCTGCTGCTAACAAATTTTCATTTAAACAAAGATATTAATAAATTATATCAAAATCTAAAAATGCCCATTATCACTGTAGAAACAGGATTCAAGTAAGAAGGGTGCACTGAAGAAGGATAAATGATTCACTCCATATGAAAGGAGATTTCTCTGTTGATAAGTAAGAGTTGTCTATGACTTGAAATGACAGAATTTAAGCCTAAGAGAACAGTGTGGTGCTGTTGTTTCAAATTCACCCCAACTACAGTGTGGAAGTACATAGGATGCTACACTAAGTATGGGGCGATACTTAAATGTGGCGTGGGTAATATGAAAATGCACATGCTCTGGTAGAGGATGGGTAGTATAGTGGTTAAGAGTGCTTGCTATTAGACTGCAAGAATTCAATCATCCCAGCTCCACTTATTATTAACTACATCCTTTGGTCAATAACTTAGCCCAGTGGTTCTCAAACGTTGAGTGAGTGTGCATCAGAGTCATCTAGCGGGCTAGTTAAAACATAGATTGCTGCTTCCCATCCCCAAAGTTTCTGATTCAGTAGGTCTGAACTGCAGTCTGGGAACATACTTTGATACCTAATCTTTATGCACTTCACTATATTCATCTGTAAAATGCTAATAATCAGAGGGTTGGTATAAAGATTAAGTGAAATTATCTAGGGCTCTGATACAATGCTTTTTTCATAACAAGCATTATCATTAACAAAAACGAAGGTACTTAGCTAATATTAGAGAAAAAAATAAAAATGGATGCCTGCTTCTGACCAAACAGCAGATGGAAATCTAAGTGAATTAAAAATCTCAAAGTAAAAAGGATGAGAAAAAAATTGTGTTTTATAATATATCGGGGCCTAGATAAAAGTTTAAAACTATAAAGCAAACATAGAAAATTTTAATCAATTCAAAATATTTTAATAGAAAAATTTTTTAAGTTTTTTATATATAACTTAAACATTTAAAACCAAAAGTTTGTATTTTTTGTGTTTGTATATTTATATCATTTAAAACTGACAAAAGTTGTCCTTAAGAGCTTCAAGAGCTCCTAGAAAGTCATAAGAAAATTATAAATATCTTAATGCTTAAAAATAGGCAAAGGATATGAAAAGGCAATTCAAAAAAGAGAAAATATAAATGGTATACATATAAGAATGTTCATCTTCACTGGTAATTGAATTAATGCAAGTTAAAATAAAATTAAGAAAATGTTTTTCCCATAATTTGGCAATTTAAAATGTATAATACCAAATATTGGCAAGGAGGTCAGGGAAAAATGGTATTTTAGTGAATTTTCTTGTGAAAATAGACTGAATGTTTGTTTCACCCCTAAATTCATTTGTTGAAACCTAATCCCCAATGTGAAGGGGTTTGAAGGTGGGACCTTTGGGAGGTGATTAGCTCATTAGGGTAGAAGCCTAATCAATGAGATCAGTGCCCTTATAAAAGTGACCCCAGGGAGCTCCCTTACCTTTTTCCATCATGTGAGGACATGGAGAAAAATGGCCATCTATGAACAAGGAAGCTAGTCCACACCACCCACCAAATCTGCTAGCTCCTTGATTTTGAACTTCCCAACCTCTAGAACTTTGAGAAATAAATTTCTGCTGTTTGCAAGACTCCTAGTTTATGATATTCTGTTATAGCAGCTTGGACAGACTAAAACAGAGTGACAAACAATAAACTAAAATTTAGCAAAGTTAGGCAGTATGTCAGATCGTTATTAAGGGTGGATAAATGCCATGGCTGTTGGTGGTGGCAGGGGCTGGAGAAATAGGGTGGCCTTTCTGAAGGTGATACTTGGATGAACACCTGAAAGAGGCAGGGAAGCAAACCATTCAGATATTGGGAGAACACTTTAGGTAGAGAGAATAATATTATTTCCGCAATATATATTTCTATTAAAAGTAGGAGTGTGACAAATAGAAGTAAGAAGAGAAACTACATGTGTAAGAAAAAAATCCCAACAGGAAATATACGAGGAAGTGAACAGTGATCATCTTTGGGGAGCCGTATCATTTTTTTCTCTTACTTTGATTTTGTTTATCTTAATTTTTTGAATAGCTGTTTACCAGTGCTAGCTACATAATTTGTGGGGCTCTTTGCTAACTGAAATGTGGAGCTTTTGTTCAAAAGCTAGAAAAAAGTGCTGTTAGCAGTTCGGAAATATAAAGCTTTTTCTTTTCTTCCACATTCTTTTTGTCAGTTTGCCATGGTGTTTATTTTGTCATTTAATATCATTCTAAATAAAGTAAAAATTTTAAATTATTACCGTGCATTGTACCACTCATTGTTATATCACGCAATGTTAGTTTTAAATGCAAATATAAGAGCATTTGATTTGCATTAGAATAACCAAAATATCATAACTCCTATTTTATATTTTGTGCATACACATATTTTTTTTTATTACCAGAATAGTGGACATGCTGCATAAAATCAACCCAGCTTTATATTTCACTTCCAGATATGTGGGCAACCTACCAACACTCTTTACCTGCTGTGTACTGAGTAAGGAAGGGCTGAAAGGAAAAGGAGATATAGGTTGCCCTATTATTCCCTTTCTTTCTTCATAATTTTCAGTGCAAGCAGTTGGCTAATAGACAAATTAACGTGAGCAAGGAAGGATATGATAGGGTTTCTTGGTCATTTATGTCTCTTAGACCATCGTTGCCTTCCTTCTGTGTTCAAAGCAATTTCTAGTTCAAGTGGAAAGTGCAGCCTCTTAAGGCTGCCAGTGTCCCCACTTTCTTAGTCATATGTGTGACAGCCTTACCTTATACCAGCTTTGAGTCCCTCTGGACCCCAGGCACCGTTGGTTCACCAGTGTTCTGAGGGTTTTACAGCATCATGAATGCTGTAAGTAATAGGAAGACTAGGAATGGGGACATGCATATTTTACACATCTTGTCCCTTTGGGCTTCACTTATAGACACAAGTTCAAGATAAAGTTGCCAAGAATTTCAGGAAGGAAAGAGCAGATCATTGAGATAAGCATGGAAACTATCTAAGCAGGGAACCTCATTTGGTTGCTCAGGTCACATGCTCACAAAGCCAGCACTTCCATATAACTAGAAAAATTACATTCTCTGGTTATACTAAACAGTCAGAATATGCATATGAAACCAAATGCTAAAGCAATTAAAATTTTAAGGCACCACACTATAATAAATGCTGCTTTTTATTTATTTATTTGTTTGTTTGTTTTATTTATTTTTTAAATTTATAGGCAGTATTCTCTGAGATCCTTCATTTCCCTGCTACTAAAGGCAGTAGGAAGTGTCTTCGTCTCAAGCCGTGAAGAGGCCTCGAATGAACCATATGACAAGCAACATATGTGTTTCCCACGGTTGAGGGCTCTCTGCCCTGGTGCTGGATTCATGCCTGTAAAGGCTAAAATAGTCAAGAGTAAGTCAAGAGAGACAATAATGAGCTATGTGTGGAAAAACCTAAAACTCCCATTCATGTTGGTATATTTCAATGGTCATTGTTTTCCATAAACCATATGTGGATAGTGAGGGTCATACAAGCAAAAAGTTCTGCCGCAAATAACTTCCTGGAAAAGTGAAGGGACTCCAACAGTGAGAATGTGTTTGGAGTGGAACACACAGGAAACCTGAGCAGAGGTCTCCCCCAAAGGACCTAACAAATGCACGTTAAATTAGTCATGTTAAAATGTGTAATTAGAATGCCAAGATAATGTGTGAGTTACAACAATTACAGATGAAATACTCTGTATTTTTAAGTTCCCTCACAATGACGTCAATTTTTTAAAGTAGTTCCCTCTTGATTTAAGAGCATCAAACTGCTATATCATTTTCTGAGAGACAAGACCTTCATACTCAGTGGCAAATACATAGTGTAACCATGTTGTTTTCAATTTAGAAAAGCCTAGGAGGAGCTGTAGATTATTTTAAGAGAGTCTTTCAAACGTCTCTGCCATCTCTGCTTCAATTACACTTCATATAGCATACTAATATTAGTAACAATTCAAACTCTTCTAAATCAGAGATGCAGCATGAATGTGCCATTTTTTTCATCACGCTCTCTAAAAGTTTAACAGTAATCTTGAAAAAGAGCTTAAAACTACTATTGCTGTCATTATTAATGTATGGAATTCCAGGTTAATAACAACAGGAAACGAATGGTCTTCTAAATGCCATAGGCTCTTTCTTGATAAGTTTCTCTTTTTCTAAATTGACTCTATCAATTTAGATGTTTTGATTTCTGATGTAATAGAGCCTGAGTGCCTATAAACCAATTATACAACTTTTCCAAAAACAAAGTTGTCAACTTTTAATTTTTTTTAAATAAGCTTTTTTTTTTTTTCCCCTGAAAGCATCATTTAGGTAATAATCTCCTCCAGAGCAGGAACAATAAATTCAGGATTTTGTAAGTACTCCCGAGCTTCTAGAATTTCATCCTGTACCCTGTATATACTCAGTCAATACTGATGGACTGCCTGCCTATAAGATCTGTACAAAGTAATTTGCTGCTCTGTGAAAACTCAGAAATGTGAGTCCCCAAAGATTATCACTGCCTTAAAGGATAGAGAATGAGTAGAAGAGGGGGGACATAAAAGATTAATGGTCATTCTCATTGTAGCAGATGTTTAAGAGGGATCGGGCATAGCCATCCTCTGCCACACACCACATTTTATACTATTTCTGGGTTCTGTTTGCCCTAAGGTGCCTTCTGTCCTCTTCTTTGAGATGACAAGGATATTTACAGTCAGAAACTGTATTTATTTTATTAAATGATGCAGAGCTACAGACCCTCATGATTTTATAAATATATATATATGGCAAGAAGGAGAAAGTTTGTGAATTTAAAAAAATCAGCAATGAAGACATTCAGTGGGAAAAATATACATGGAAATGAAAAATGGTAAATGAAAACAGATTTAATAGATTAATAAAACATAAGGTGAAAAAAATTAAGGTTCCATATTTACACAGTACATTTGAATTAGAGGATCTTAAAAACAACAATCCCTTTGTGAGTAGAATTAGGATGGGCAGAATTTTCATCTTCTAAAACAAACCTGTCCTTGAGATTTCCATGCTGCACCAATCTTTCTGGCTTTCCAGAAATATTGTGGATTCTCCAAATTCAGCAAGCTTGGTTGAGACATTAAAGTGCGTGTGTGTGTATTTGTGTGTGCACGCTTAAGTGTTGATTGATTAAAATTTGCCTCCTCAAAATGAAAGAGATTACACTTTATAACAGGGGCCAGCAAACTCTTCCCATAAAAGGCCAGACCAAAATACTTCTGGCTCTGAGGGCTATACAGTCTCTGTTGTATCCACTCACCACTACCATTGTAGCGTGAAAGCACAGAGACAAAATGAAAATAAATGGGTGTCATTGTTTTCCAATAAAATTTTATTTATAAAAACAGATAGTAGAGTAGTAGATTATCTTGTGAAGTTGTAGTCATCCAACACCTGCTCTACAGTTAACAGTCTCACAAATGAGTATTTCCATTGGTTCAATAGCCTTTCAGTGATTATTGAGAAATGGAGGAGATACTTGTATAACTGTAGAATCAGGCAAATCAAGGCAAATGATTCTAGAGCAGATGAATTAATTCTGAATTCTAAAGATCGATCTGGCTCTGTTTTGATGGTGAATTTATCAACAATGCTGTTATAAACATCCCTTGAGATCTTATAAGATTTCATAAGAAATGCCTTGTAACAGAAAATGTAAATCCAGGCTCATATGTATCTAACGCATGTATAACTTATTTTTTTGTGTGTTAAGAAGGACATTTACAGTGCAGATAGCTCCTGCTTTTATGCTAAGTATCCTGTAGACACATAGTAAATAATAATTGAATGAAATGCCCTTAATTCTCAGTGTCCTAATAATTGTTTTACTGAATGGATTTGAATATTTAAATAATTCAGTCTATTCTTAACTTCCTAATTGCCTCTGAATAGCCAAGATCAATGGTGAGAGGTCAGGACTCTCAGGACGATATCAAGGAGAAAATTCTTGATGGATCTATTATTCC
Organism: Physeter macrocephalus; assembly: GCF_002837175.3. Taxonomy (NCBI): domain Eukaryota; kingdom Metazoa; phylum Chordata; class Mammalia; order Artiodactyla; family Physeteridae; genus Physeter; species Physeter macrocephalus. The sequence goes on from NC_041217.1 coordinate 114,826,364, forward strand.
TTCATTGACATTAAAATATTTCATAGTACTGAAAACATACAAAATACATTCATGTTTTTATGACTTCCTGTTTTCAAATACATACACATTATTCATCTATGCTAGTTATCCCATTTGAACAAGTGCCACTGGATCATTAATAAAAATAGCTCAAGTTATAAATTGTCATCCTGTATATGTATCCCAAATCTAAAGAAACAGACAACAAAAAGGAGTTACATATTACAGAAGAACAGAGAAATTGATTGAAAAGAACTATATTTTCCAAATAATGCAAACATACTGAGTGAAAGAAAGTATTATTAGAAAAGGGAGGCACAATTTTATACATACTTGGATCACCAGCAGTGAGCCATATAATTCTAGGCACAGAATGGGATACTCTTCAGGAGGCTATCTGAATCTTACATTATCTGAATCAACAGAGTGTCATGGAGACTCCTGGCTGTTCTTTTACTTAGATTTAAAAAAAAACCTGTGTGTGTGTTGTATGTGTGTCCTCAAAAAGTGTCAATCAACAGCACTTAAAAAAAATTTTTTTACTTCACCATACTTACTAGTCTTTGAGTTAAAAGTTCTGATTCATACGTAAACCTACACAGAAGACAAAATTTGAGTAAACTCCATATTAAATGATGTACTAAATATATTCTAGTATTTGTCAGGCCCCAGTTGGCTAGCTAATATTCAAATCAAAATCAGAACGCTCATGAAAACCAAATGCAATCTAAAGAGCAACATCTTAATCCTATGAAATTGTCTCTGATTTTTTAATTGTAAAATTATGTTATTTTATTAGAATAATAAATAATTCATAAGGCATATATATGATGAAAATAAAATCTGTACCTCTGTCATTACAAAAGCCACACACAAAGTTAGAGCTTAATTTTCTTTTGCAAAGCTTTCTCTACTGTTTTGTTGATCTGATCATTTGTGGCTTTCAATCTGGATATATATTTGACAGCATTTGAAAATGCTTTATGACTTACTCAAAAGTCTTTAAGTTGTTTTTCTATGTTATATGTGACTCCTCTGCATGGTGTTGGGGAGAATGAAAGATAAACAGTAAGAAAAGCTTTGAATGTATAAATTGATGCATGGACAGACCTAGATAACACATTGTTTAAAGAAAAGACTTTCCTAATAACCTCCAACTTTACTTTTTGTGAAATAATTTTAAAAATAAACTCTTAAAGAATATTAGTACCCAGTGAATTTATTTAACAATAATTTTCACCTTTTCTTTAACTTTGACTCTACAACCATTCTGAGATCATATCTGCTCTGTAACACACTCTCTTTGAATAAATGTGTTCTCTTTCACACAACCCCAAAGGTATACTGGTAAATGATGATATGGGATATTTGTCTTGGATCCTTTGTCAGGATACATAGGCATGAATAAAGACCAAAACAGGTGCCTTAACAGAGGTCTGGGCAGAAGTTAATACTATATGCAAATCCCTCCTTTCTACTCTCTTCATTAACTAAGAAACACCTGAATTTTCTCAAGGATGTGTGAAGAACATATGAACTTCAATTTGCTGCAAGCTGCAGTTATATTATTAACCTTGAAGAATTCCAATTTCATGTAAGTTCTATTTCAGTCATATCCTGTACATTAGTTGTGGTTGATATCTAAATGTTTTTATCTGATGAGTTGGCTGCCTATAATAGAATATTACCACTGTGAGGCCTAGAAAGGTATGGTGCTTTTAGTGGAAGGTGGCTAGCAAGAAAGAGGAACATAAGAGGGTAGGGGGCTGCCTTATGGACAACTGAATTAAGTAACAAAGACAACTCAGAGTCCTGGAACTGTCCTCTTCTTCCAAGCAATCCTATTGGCCTAAGGTCACACTGAGGCAAGGCATGGCATCAAAAGCAAAGTTTGCTGTCATTAGCCAGAATATGAGAATGTTAAAGGGACAAGGTAAGGTTTTCCCATGTACAAAGTGCAGGCAACACTCTTGCTGAAATGGGTTGCTAGAATTTGAGCTTGTCTGAGCTGGAAATAATCTGAGAACCATAGATTACTTCCTTTTTAATATACAAAGAAATAAAAACTGAGGCCTAGAAATAGAGTCAAACAGTAAATAACATAACTGATCCAAAACTCGGCTTTCCCAAAGTTCTGTCTGTCTGTCTCATATGAAACCTCAACCATTCACACAGATATCTACCTAGTGTGCAGTGAACCCAGTATCTTGTACCAGAAGGTAATATCTTGTGAACATTCTGGACCCATGTCTTTATTTATAAAATACTGAAAGGATGACTCTCTCATATTCACTTCAATGGCTATTATGATGACAAAATTAAACAAAGAATATTAAGCAGTTTTATAGATGGTGAAGAATTGTACACAGTTATGAAACTGTTATTGCAATTAATAGTATCTTAGTCTCCTCCTGTGTCATGCATGGTGGAACGGGTTGTCAATTTCTCTAGTTTTGCTCCATTGATCAGGATGAAAGATGATGGATAGGCTCCTCTTCTCATAAAATTAAGGGAGGACCTCATTTGTGGTTTGAAATCTCCTTTAGCAGAATATAAAGAGCCATAATGCCTGGTTCTTGTGGATTGTATTGTGCACCTGAATATATTTAATGGCTATAACTAAATATTGTTTTCACTAAGCCAAGTCATATCCCTGAGAGAACATTTGGTCAGCATTCAATTAATAAATAAATGAGCAAGATAGCACAGGGTGGTTAAGCTTAAAGTCCAAATTAACTGAAAACACTTGTTTGAAAAATATTATTTATGTTCACAAGAATACACCAGCAGAGAAGCATATGAGGAAAGAAGGAAGAAAGAAAGGAAGGGGGAAATTTCCTCTGAGACACATCAGCCTTTCCAATATAGATCTATATTACCTTGACTCCAGACTGGCATAGATCTTTTAGACTGTTTAATATGATATTGCACAAATAAGAAGTGTACTCATTACTATCATCCAGAAATAGCTCCATATTTGAGCTCTATATCTATAAACTAGATACAATTTCCCCTCTTATACTTAATACATTCCCTTCACCTTCTTCTCCACAGTTCTCCCATTCTCTCCCCCATCTGTCCTTCAACCACAAAGTCCCTGATTCACTAGTACCTTGAGGACATTTTCTCTCTTGGTCAGGTCAGTCAAAAACATGTGCAGATGTTCAAAACATGATACATTTTATGAGTTTGACATTTTTACTGCATTTTTTTCCTCAAAGTTAATTCAGTTTTACTGTTGAAGAAAACTGTCGTTTTGCTGTACAAAAACAAAAAACAAAAAAACAAAAAACACTTTGCTGTGAAAATGGCAACATTTCTCCCTAGGGCAAAATTGTGGCTTGTGAATCCTCTCCAAAAGAAAACAGAGACATGACATGAAGTCATCATTTTCACATGACCTGCCTATTCGTCCTTCCATTTTTTTTTGACAGAAGTGAATTTTATAAGTTCAAGGATAAAGCAATTTCTAGGATAAGTCCTGGCTTTCCTGAAAAATAGATCACAAGCTATTTTTGTTTTTAAAATTCTGAATACAGGACCAGAAGATAGAGCAACTAAACCAGAGACTGATACAACTGGAAATATTAAACGTATCACCATTTTAAGTATTCATTTGAAGAAGTATAGTACATAACAAGTTATTTACTCTTGATCTCACTATTCCTCTTCTCATAAAAGACACTACCTTTAAATTGGGTTATATTAAAGACAGAATTTGTTATGCCTATTGTAGTGGGCTAAATGATGTCCCTCAAACCAAAAAAATATATGTCAAAATCCTAATCTCTGGAACTGGGAATATTACCTTATATGGCCAAATATATTATTAATTTAAGCTCTTGAGAGGAAGAGCCTGGGTTACCCAGATGGGTCCTATATTCAATCATATATATTCTTATAAGAGAAAAGGAGATGGAATATGACCATTAAGGCAGAGATGGAGTAATGTGACCACAAGCCAAAGAATGCCGGGAGAAGCCACCAAGAGCTGAAAGAGGCAAGGAACACATTCATCCTTAAACCCTTTGGAGGCAGTGTAGACCTGACAACAACTTGTTTTCCGACTTCTGGCCTCCAACACTGTGAAAAAATGAATTTCTGTTGTTTTAAGTCACCAAGTTTGTGGTAATTTATTATAGCAACCCTAGAATATTAATATACCCATGAAATAAAGATTTAGTGAAGATAGCTCATTTAAATGATGACTGAAATTTTGGCATAGTTTACCAAAAGCCACTTGCTATAAGATTCAAAAAGAAAGCAACTGAATTTACATCTCTTAGTGTTTACACTTTGTATAATCTGTATCACAACATATTTGCCTTTTCCGGCTGCCCCTTGGTGATTGAAAACTTGCCCTTGGGTTGGGGTTGGAGTTGTGTCATGTCATGTCTTATCCCTCCATAAACATCATCTTTCAAACTTCCTCAAGGAAGATTTCTTTCCTATATGTACAAAAATAATGTTTCACTCTATTTGCTTTATTTATTTGCTGATGATGCTATGTTAATTTTCATTGTGATAAAAGCAGTTTTAAATTAGTTTTGTTCTTTTAAAAGTGTCAGTATAATTGATCACTTTGATATTTCCTATATTTTATATATCAGTTTCTTCTTTGGAGACTAGAGAATCATGTTTTGTAAATAGTGTTTATTGACGAAATGGCAAGTAAAAATAGCTGTTTAAGCTATCTCACAGCTGTTTAAGCATTTATATCCCATTTCCTTACTCCTTTAGTCATACCTAGAGATTACAAGTGCAAAAAGTGAAGAGCAATCATGTAAAAGGACTATTGGATGGAGCAAAGGAATGAATCAGAATATGGCAGATTTCTGAGACTTAAGATACAAAAGAAAATTATTTGTGACCATATTATCTATGCACTCCCTCTTCTTTAGCACTGAGTGGATAAATTAATATGTGAAAACAAGAGACTTTTAACATAGGAAATATTTCATTCCAGGGGCTCTCAACTTTCTGGACTCAAGAACCATCTATATACTCCAGTGGTTCCAGATAGTACTTTAAGAATCCTTGTTCGGTTCTATGACATTTGGCTACTATTCTGTGCAATCATTGTTGTAACTTAGTGTACCTCAGAGCAAATTAAAAGATAAGGGTAGGAGGTTCAAGTGTTAAAAACAACCCATTTAATCTGCTGAAGACTACCCTGGGTGATATTTTTAAAAAAGGTCTTACTCTTATCGACCCTTGTGTTGAAGGTATTGATTCTGTCTGAACAATAGTCAATTAATTAGAAGGTATGAACATGAGTTGAATTTTATTTCCTTTGTCTCATTATTCCTCATTCTTAAAAATCCTTTTATTCTAATGTCCATTAATTAATAATTCAAATTTGCTGACAGAGTAATTGGACATCCACCTGTACTAATCACTTTGCAAGTAGTGTTTATAGAATCTAAACTTCATATCAAATGTGTGAAGCAAGTGTTTCAAATGTAATTAAATATTCTTCATGGTGACTGGAGTTCCAACTTTCAGGGATCAAGAGAAACATGATTCAGAGAATGAGCAAAGAAAAATTAAGCTAAAGGAAAGAAAATTTTGTTAAACAAAAAGAAGTTTGTTTATACCAACTCTCCAAATGTTATCTTCCGGAAAATGTGCTTAAAGTAATCCTTGTATATAATCTTATAATATATATGTAATTGTTGCATATAAGAACCATAAATAAACTATTTAACTGATTTTCCAAAGAGTTTCGTGAATATTTATGTTGGAATTTTCTTGAATCCATTTCCTAGACACATAATTTATCATAGTTACTATTTATTTTAGGATTCTGTAGTGTCTTATTGCTTATAAAAGACAACAGGGCTAAGTCATTCCAGGATTGACTTAAGTAACTTAAAATCTAAAATTAAATAAAGGATTGGGTTTTAAAAAACACAGCATCTACTTGATATTTAGAGCTAGATGGCTCATAGTCATTTTTTTCTTCTTTGAAGTAGTTGATATAAAGGTTAACTCTGCACTTCAGAAAGTTTAAAAGAGAAGTAAGTGATAAGATACTTGACATGGAAGGCTCCCAAAATAGAGGTCATTGTCAAAAATTCTCACAGCTAGCTTAGATATCTTCACAGAGAAAGTGGAAACGAAGCCACTGGTGAACCATTTGGGCAAATGAAAGGATTTGTCATTTAGAAGTCATAAAATCTCCAGCTTCAGAGAATCATAGAGGTCATTCTGGACAAACCTTTCCACTTTATAGAGAAAGAAATTGAAACAATGCTCTCAGCTTTTACTTGCAATTCTTGGAACTATGGATCCAATTCTATACACAAATGGATGTAGTCAAGGGATAATTCATTCCTAAATCAAGTATTAAACACTTACTAAGTCTCAGACACTCTGTAGGTGCTGGGGAACAAAAAGCTAATAATACTCAGTCCCTGTTCTCAAAGGAGCTTACTGTCTGTTAGAGATCAAGAGAGAAATATGAATAGAAATAATGCCAATGACTGTGCTGTAGGAATAATTGGGATGTCTTTAGATTATAATGAAGATTCTAAGTAGGGAAGGCAGAGAGCATAAGAAACAGGGAGAAACATGGATAAATGCACATTGGTCAAGCCTTCCTTGTCACATTTTTTTTTTCTCCCAAATTCTCCTTTTACTATTTTAACCCTTCAACAGAACAAATTCCCCAACTAATCTCTCTTTCTGTTACTATGTCTCTCTCTGGGCTCTCTCTTCCATTTAGCTTTTTTCAGCTGTTCCTTTGTGATTGACAATTTCCATCATATTCTCAATCTCTATCCAAAAAGTTTTCTCCATCTTCTACCCTGGTTGTAACTTGACTATTCTTTTAGGACAAATTGCATCTCTTGCTGCCCTCTTGGGTAGAGTCTATTCTCATACACTTCAAGTATAATAGAATCAGGAAGATAGGCCAATGTCCTTTCTGCTTTTTATCACTTCTTCCAGAATTTTTCACAATTTTTCATCTTACTGAAGTATGAAAACAGAGCAAAGACTGCCACCACGTTCTGCCCGCTGTGCACCACATACGGTGGAGTGTTGCTCCAGGATCATGCTTCAGACATGTAAGACTCCCTAACCAATAAACCATTGATGTCTGCATCACTCACTCCAGGCTCTTTCTTCAGTCTTGAAGCTGGACAAGCACAGGCTTTGTAGGCCTGTGGGGTGCAGCCTAAAACACCACAACAGCTTCCACCTGAAGGGCTGCATGCATCTTGTTCCCTCTGCTTCATGTCCTGTGCCTGATCTTTGCAGGACTGGCTTTCTCTTGTCCCTCATGTCATGCCTAAATACTTCTCTCTCGGAGAAGCCTTCCCTAGCTTCTCATTTTAAAGAAGTCCCTCATTCCCCCAGTCATTTTCTGCAATAACACTGCCCAAAAGGACTTCCTGTGATGGAAAAGTAAGAAATGTCCTATAACCAGTGCTGATCAATACAGTAGCCAGGAGCCAAGTCACATTTGGCTATTGAGCTAAGGAACTGAATTTTTCTTTTAATTTAATTTTAATTTATGTCAATATGAATATTTCCATATACAGCTCTATAAAATCACCATATTTTCTTTTTCTCAGTGTACTAATAACTACCTGAAGTTATGTTCATTTCTTTTATAAGTTCCATGAGGTCAGGGATCTGGTCTACCTAGAAAAGGTGTTGTACACATAAAAGGTAGGGTATTGGTTATCTATTTCTGCATCACAAATTACCACAAGTTCAGCAGCTTAAAATAGCACTCATTTATATCATGACTTCTGTGAGTCAGGAATCCTGGTTATGGCTTAATCAGGATGCTCTGCTTCAGTGTCTCTCACAGGTCTGTAGTCAAAGTGTTGGCCAGGTCTAGGGTCTCACCTGAAAGCTTGACTGGGGAAAGATCTAGTTCCAAGATCATATGGTTGTTGGAAGTGTTCAGTTCTTTAAGGGCAGTTAGAAGGAGAATCTGTTCCTAGTTGGCTATTGCCTGGAAGCTGTCTTCAGTCCCTGGCCATGTAGGCCTCTCCAACATGGCAGCTTATTCCATCCCAGCTTACTTTATCAAACATGCAAGGCAAGAAGGAAATGGAGAGATTGTGCTAGCAAGAGAGAAGTGGCAATCTTATGTAAACTGATCAAGGAAGTGACAGCTCATCACATTTGCTGCATTCTGTTGGTTAGAAGCAAGTCACTAGGCCAGCCTACACTCAAGGGGAGAAGATTACTCAAGTGCATGAACACCAGGAGGCAGAGATCATTAGGGGCTATTTTAGGGCGGTTTGCCTGCCACAGGTGGTTATTAAATGTTCTCTGGATGAATGAGTGAATGAAGGAAGACTCTCTTCTTGCTTAGTGGTTGTGCCATGTGTAGCACTTTTATTCCTCACTGTGGAGGGTACAGTCTCTTGAAATGATCAAGGAAAAGATAGGGGACCGTCCTTTGAAGAAATATGAGAAATTAAAAGTGCAATGGGTAAGCTATGATGAAGTGAGAGAGTGGCATGGACATATATACACCACCAAACGTAGGGTGGATAGCTAGTGGGAAGCAGCCACATAGCACAGGGAGATCAGCTCGGTGCTTTGTGACCACCTAGAGGGATGGGATAGTGAGGGTGGGAGGGAGGGAGACGCAAGAGGGAAGAGATATGGGAACATATGTATATGTATAACTGATTCACTTTGTTGTAAAGCAGAAACTAACACACCATTGTAAAGAAATTATACTCCAATAAAGATGTTAAAAAAAAGCGCAATGGAAAAGGAAACTTCTTAGCAAATTAGGCAGGTCTCTACTTGATAACTTTTAAGAGCAGGGGCTCTGCATCAAATTGCTCAGATTCAAAGCCCAATTCTGCATTTTCCCACTTGTGTTTATAAGTTCTCTGTGCCTCAGTTTGCTCATAGAATGGTTGTCAGGATTTAATGAGTTAATAGATGTGGTGAATTTAGAACAGTACCTGGAAGAGAATAGGCTCTCAGGAAGGTATCATTGTTATTATTATTATTGCTACTACTACTGAATTTTGTGTTGAAAACAAGTTTTCTGCTTTTATTGCTGTTAATGAGGTTCTTATAAGTTAATAATCATATCACCCAGGGTTCTCAGTTGCAGGCAACAAAAACCTACTCCAGCTGACTTAAGCAGAAAATGGGATTTATTAAAGACATAGAGAATGACTCCCAGAATCACTGGAAGAACTAGAGAACTGGCATGGTGCTGTGCAGTCAATAACAACACCCAAAATCATGAGGCAGAACCTGTCTGGAGACAGTCATGAGAGTTTCTCTCATGGGAAACTTCAGAATAGATGGCTCTGGGCCCTTGTGATTCAGCACCAGTGAGCTTGATTTGAAGTTGAGGCTCTCCACACATTAAAGAAGGAGCCCCTGACACCAAGGTCAAGGTCATTTTACATGCCTACCAAAAACATACATGTGATGTAAAAGAAGGAGACGGGGAGAAAAAAAAAATATATATAAAAACAAAACTCCTGATCCTTCAAGTCACAGACGATGTCAGTTCTCCATCATCCTATTCGTTCTCTATCAGTGAATGGTGAGTTTAACTTATAAAATGAAAACTTCAGGATCTGGCTCAACTTCTTTGTCCCAACTTCTGTTATCCTTTATTGAAAAAAAATCTAATATGCTGATCTCTTAATTCTTTACCTCCCCTTAACCAACTAGTTATTACTCCACTTCCATAAAAATACATAAATATCATATATGGCAACAATGAAAGAACAAAATGATGTATTTTATATTGATTACAACTTGTTGAAATGATAATATATTGGATATATTGAGTTAAATAAAATATATTATTAAAATCAATTTATTTATTTTTATTTCCTTTAATGTGGCTACTAGAAACTTTAAAATAACATGTGTAGGGAATTCCCTGGTGGTCCAGTGGTTAGGACTCCGTGCTTTCACTAACGAGGGCCGGAGTTCAATCCCTGGTCAGGGAACTAAGATCCCACAAGCTGCACAGCAGGGCCAAAAAAATGAAATGTGTAGTTCTCATTTTATTTCTTTTAGACAGTGCTAATCTAGTCCTTTCTGATATTTCCCTTCAATTAATCTTAAGTACTAAAACAGATGAGTTAAAATAAAACTGTGGATTTATTTTTCTTTCTATGTTAATTGTATTTATTTTTAATAGTATAAACATGTATATTATTTGGGAAAGTTATTTTAGAATCATGCTACCTTCCCTGTGAACTTAACATGTTATGAATCAGTAGTATTACGTCTACTAAAGCCTTTCCCATAAAGCCTGTTTTGTTAGATATTAATATATGTTTTGTGGTAGATTGGACTATCCCTCCAATTCTTCACTCTTTTCCTCATAATTGGATCAAATATCCATGCCATTTCCTATGCATTATTCTCCCAGTGTGGTCACAGTACACTCTTTAGTCCATGGGATATGCTTTGGCCAATGAGACGTTAGCAGACATAATGTAAGCTGAAGTTTGAAAAGGATTTGCATAATTGAGCTTGAAAGGATGAGTCCAAAAGGGAGACGAGAGAATTTTAGAGTGGAGCCATGTTTCAACAGCTATGTCCAGTCAAGAACCGTCAACTCCCAGCTGTATAGGGAGTCCATCAGAGATCAAGAGAGCTGATCACATGTAGACTCTTAAGCTAAATAAAAAAAAATTATTATTGTTTGCTGTTGAGCTTTTGGGGTTGTTTCTTTTCTGGTTTTATTGTGTCCCTGATTCATTGATATACTATAGCAGATTTGTTTTGGGTAATATTGCCTGGTACGTGTTTAAGATCATTAAAAAAAATAGGCATGTCCATGTGTTTTAGGTTTGTTTCTTATGAATAGCTGTGATTTAAAACTCTGTCTTAAAATATGTTTTACTTTATTAGTGAATCCATTTCCATTGATCATGCTTACTAATTATTGGCAATTATTCTCTTCTTTGCTAATAATGGTACAGCCTCATTGGTCCATTTTCATTTATTGAATGCATCAAGTTTCTTTTATCTAGAGATTTTCCACCTCCTTTGCCTTCTGCTTGTCATGCTCTTCCTCTTGCTGATTCTTTATTTTCTATCAGGGTTAGTCTAAATATTACTTCCTTTAAGAGTCTTACCCTAATTACCAAAACAAGAAATGCCCACTTTTTATTTATTTATTTATTTATTTTAAATTTATTTGTGTTTTTACATCTTTACTGGAGTATAATTGCCTTACAATGGTGTGCTAGTTTCTGCTTTATAACAAAGTCAGTCAGCTATACATATACATATATCCCCATATCTCCTCCCTCTTGCATCTCCCTCCCACCCTCCCTATCCCACCCCTCTAGGTGGTCACAAAGCACCGAGCTGATCTCCCTGTGCTATGTGGCTGCTTCCCACTAGGTATCTATTTTACATTTGGTAGTGTATATATGTCCATGTCACTCTTTCACTTCGTCCCAGCTTACCTTTCAATTTTATCTTCTACAGTAGCATTTCATTCATTTTTTTTCTCAGTATAAAGAGATTTTTTTTTTTCCCTGCCTATTAGACTTTAATTTCCTTGAGGACACTTGCATCAGGTTTTTATCATTATCATGACCCAAGGAACTCACAAGTCCATGACATAAAGATGAAAGTATTGTTTTCAGTCCCTATTATAACTGGATCTCTTAGAAACATAGAGAACTGTTGACATTTTTAAACACTATATCCTCTGACCTCAATAGTTTTTCACCTACCAACTTATTATTCCTAATCTCTTAGATAGATGATAGATAGATAGATAGATATAGATCTAATCACTTACAAGCAGATTTTGCACAATTTTTGTTTTTTTATAATTCAGACACTTTTTACTTCCTTACCTACTTAATTGTTTCACAAACCATAAAAGCAAATAAGCACAGAAATTAAAAGTGAAAAAAATAGATTTTGGCTTATATACCTGGATGAGTAGGACTTTTTTAGCATACTTCAATATAAAGTTGAGAAACATATTGCTGTGGGAGTAATTGTTTTTCAACATCTGAATTTAATTTTATGTGTAGTATCAGTGGACAGACTGATAAAAACCCTGAGCTCAAAAGAATGATTAGTGATATATACTAGAAAATCAACCAACTGTTGTGTCATAGGTGTTGAAGTGATAGGAGTAATGGTGATTGCACAAAGAGGAAAATAAGGTCCAGAATAGAAACAAGGAACACTAAAATATGATGGGTGGTAGATAAAAAGGAGCTAGAGAAAGATACAAGGAAGCAATTGTCCTAAAGAGGAAAAGCATGGTACCATGGAACTCAAGAGAAGTTATTGTTTCAAACAGGAGAAAATGGCCAGTAGTCTTAAAAACTCTAAAAAGGTCAAATATTAGAAGAAGTGAAAGAAGACCATTAGATTTGACAATTTGGAAGCTGTAGGTGACTGTTGGCTGAGGACCTCAGTGGAAAGATGCAGGTGAAAGCTTGATTGCAGTGGGCTGTAAATTGGGAATGGGAAGAGGATCATTTCCAAGGATTGTCTGAGGAGCTTGAGATAAGATTAAAGGTTATCATTAAGAGGGGAATATAAAACTGAAAATGTTATTGCATGGTCAGGCCACTCAAGATGACTGTTCTCTTGCTCTTTGTACATCTCCTGCTTGACCAGTAGCTGCTTCACCTACATCCTACTCACGTGAATGTGTTTTCCCCATCCCAGTTAGTGATTGTTCTAATCCTTAAGCCAGAACGTCTCCACCTGCTAGTTTATTAGAGGAAAACATCTGCCCTCCTGATGGCTGTTAATCTGAGGGTCTATTAGGGACATCCCCCAACTGCTGCTTTCCCTGATAACTGATGAGCCAGCCTGATGTCAGTTCCCCCTGTAAATGGTATCCTCCTTCTCCCCTGAGTAGAGAAGATTCCTGTTGTGTCCTGCCTGCCATCTTCTGCACAAGGTGCGGTGTTGCTCCAGGACCTTCTGCTTCAGCCATGTAAGATCCCCAATCCAATAAACCATTGATGTCTCTGTCACTGTCTCTGGGCTCTTTCTTTGGGCTGGAGGCTGGGCAACTATAAGGCTTACAGGTCTGCAGGGTGCAACCCAACAGTTGTTTTTTAAAGTTATTTTGCCATTATTCATATTTCATGACATTCTAAACTGACAAAAGATTTTCAAACACTTTCTGGATTATACATAGCTGCCTTTTGCCATGTTGTGAGAGTCAGGTTTGCCTGACAAACAGGCCATCTTTGGCTTTCTGTACTTCTGTTCATTTCAAATAATACAGATAATCGGATTCTATACAACAAACCAAACTGGCCATTAAGACAACACAAATTCCACATGGATTGTTATGAGAACTAGTGTTTTTCATCATCATGACACAGGCTGTGGCTCCAACACTTGCTCAAAGTAACACATAACTCATATAATTGGTATTAGGGCTCCTGGTCTCCTGAAGGTTAATCACATATACCTCAGTCCTTTAATGGGTATAATCTTTGAAGTAAATAAAAGACAGTGCCCCACTCCATAATTTAGTGACTATTCTATTCAGTCGTACCTGCAGTTATTATTTGATATTGGACTTTTTATGACAGGTAGAACATATAGGTCAGCTAAGACATAGTTTAATGAGAGTAATTAAATTTTAGTGGAATCTGATATCTGATTTCCTGTTAACAATACTAACACTGTCAGCTACTTTTTTCAGAGAAAGAATCTATATTGATGTAAAAAGAGAGATAATCTCTGGCTTCTGATAATACTTCAGTGTACTAAACTAATGCCTGAGGTCCTTAGGAAAAAATACTTGATGTTAATGATTAACACAATTTTCAGATTTGGGGTCACTATGTTCAGGGCCAGGGTTTTGATCCTTTAAGTGACTGTAATTAACCAGTGGTCTGATTTGTGCCTGCCAGAAGGTTTCACTCATTTCCTTGGCAGTATTATTTGATCAGTTAGTTGGATTGTGTCCAGTTTATTTGGCAAAGATTTTGTAGAACGATGCTGTGTCCATTATCTTTCCTTTACAATGATTTAATCTCATTGCAAGAGTGTCAAAGCTGGTTATTATGCTAGGCTCACTATTCTTGGATTTGGAAGAGTTGTTCAATTTTATATGAGCTCACGTTTAGCTATATGAATAAAAAATCTCTTTATAGCTACAAAAACCATTATGTCATTTATCCTTGTGTGTGTGTGTGTGTGTGTGTGTGTGTATGTATGTGTATCCATTAATATTCTTAGTACTCCAATAGAATATAGACTTTAAGGGTAGAAATATGATAAGAAGTGGTTCTGTAGCTTTTAAGGATCTATTGAACATTTATTTGTCCATTTTATCTGTTAATTTCGTAGGACTATTATGTGCAAGATAATGGAATGGACTCTCTGAATATAGAAAGTGAATGAGGCATAATACCAGCATTTAAGGGGCATATAGTCAGTGGTGCTATAAGCACCTTTCTCTAAGAACAGGGTAGCTCACTATGTTGAAGAGTGATTGTAAATTTCTTCTTCTTAAAACAAATTTTTTCTCAGTCCATTTGGGCTGTTATAACAAAAAATACCATAGACTAGGTAGTTTGTAAACAACAGAAATTTATTTTTCCCAGTTCTGGAGACTAGGAAGTCCAAGATCAAGACACTGGCAGGTTTGGTGTCTGGGGAGGGCCTGCTTCCTCATAGATGGTCATCTTTTCACTGTGTCCTCACATGGCAGAAGGTGCTAAGGAGCCCTGTGGGATTTCTTTCATAAGGGCGCTACAGTTTTGTTCAGAAAACATGTCATTCCTGGAGAAAAACCAGATGTTACCTCTAACCTTGATCCCTATTCCACTATGATCTTAGAGTTCCTGGTTTTTGACCTGGGTCCAAATGAGAAGGTGGTCAATTTAAAAACTCCAGAAAACCCACATCACCTCTATCATACCATACAGTTTAAATTTTATTTAAACTGTATGGTATGATAGAGGTGATGTAGGTTAGAATGATATGTTCTATGGAAAAGAAATCAAAGACTGTGTTTAGTTGGGGTATCAGGAAGTCCAGTGAGCAAGAAGGATTAGCGCTTGGGTTATAATTATAAATAAGATACGGATTGTAGGCATCATTAAGAAAGTGGCATTTAAGCAAAATTTGTAGGTGAGAAGATAGTAAGACATCAGAATTTGGAGTAAAGCCAGCAATTGCCAAGACTCTAAGGTGAGAGTATGTCTGACAGGTTCGAGAACCACAAGCAAGCCACTGAGATGGAGCAGAGTGTGATGGTGAACATATGTGTCAATGTGAATGGGGCAGAGAGAGCCAGATGAAACATTGAGTGTGTCTGTAAATGTGTTTCCAGATGCATTTGAATTGGTGGACTTGGTAAATTGATTGCCCTCTTCAATGTGCTTGGGCATCATCTAATCCATGAGGGCCAGAATAAAATAAAAGGTAGAGGAAGGAGGAATTCATCTTTTTATTTTCTTGCCTCACCACTGGAACTGCGACATCTCATTTCATCTTCTTCTGCCTTTGGACTGTTTTCTACATCATTGGCACCCCCGATTCTCAGGTTTTCAGACTCAGATTGAATTATGTCACCAGCTTTCCTGGACAACAGATCATGGGACTTCTCAGTCTCCATAAATGCATTAGCCAGGTCCTCATAATAATCATGTACCAATCCCATTGTTGTTTCTCCAGAGAACAATGCCCAATACAAAGAGTCAGGGAAAATAGTAGTAAGATGAAAGGTTAAAGAAGTAATAGGGTCCAAAAGGTGTAGCAATAGCCTTACAGGCTACTGTAAAGTCTTCAGCTTTTCTTCCACGTGAGACAGTGGAACGTTCAGAGGTTTTGAGCAGAGGCGTGACATGATCTGATTTGTGTTTAAAAGGATCGTTTTGGCTGCTATGTTTAAAGCAAACTGTAGAGGAACAAGGTGTGGAAACAGAGAGATAGTTAAGAGGACACTGCAAAAATCTTCACAAGCTGTAATAGTCAGCTCTGGTTTCTATCATGTAAGTTACCATATGAAATATGTTCTTTCTCTGCTGTAGCTAGAAATGAGGATAGGAGAGGAAAGCTAAGTTAAACATGAGTTCTTTGTAATTGTCCTGTCATTTAGTGAGGGGTCAGTATGTGCCAAGCACTCAACTAAGCAGTTTTAATATTGTGAATTATCTTAAGAAAATCTTTAAAACACATATTTTAACTCCAATTTCCAGAAGAGTCGTCTGGATCAGAATGCAAATCCACTTTAAGAGACACGGTTCCACTACTTTCTGTGATGCTTTGGCTCTGTGTAGTAACACTGAATATCATATAATTCTGCAGAGAGATCAGCAAATTTGTGAACATTCCCTTCTCTGCATTTTCAATAAAGCCTATTCCCTGTCATGGAACTTTTTGTGTCACACTGCCAAAAAGCCTAGTTGATAGCCATTACCAAAACTGAACAGTGTTTAACACCGCACGACCATAGTCTCCTGCCAAATTTTCTACAAAATTAAAATTTAGAAGTATAATAATCCGATAAATTTCTGTCATACCTGTGGTCATTTTTTATTAGACCAAATTCATAACAAGACTTCTGTGAGTCAAAAACAACTTGTCATCTTTGTCTCAGGCTCAGGAACATCGTGGGATTAGAACTTGGTCAGGAAGGATCTCATGTACTCAAATGTGGGCATGAGTTTTCTTATCAAAACTTAAATCATGAAATAAAAATCTTGGCTCTCATGGCCAAAACAAACAAAAGTAAAGCAACAACAATGAAATAACAACTCTGTTTACAAAGTGAAATCTGGCAGAGCAACAAATTTATCTTTGCCTCATTTTCAAAGCAAATTGTAAACTTTTTTAATACAAAAATGAATGTATTATTTTTTACATTTATTTCCCTGTAAAGTGTTTTCATATATTTGCTGACAAAAGCTGAGAAAAAAAGGCGAAATGTAAAAGTTGGCTTGCAAAGAACCTATTGGCCTTTTTATCTTTGGACAATGATGACAAGAACTATGAAATTACTGATAAATATTATCATTATAGTGAATTGGAGAATTTAATGCATAAACAGAGAGTATGAAAGCAACTGCCTCAGTAATAATAGACAACATAATATAATAATTCAAAGCTAGAAGGAGTTTTAGGTGATCCAATCTCTTCTGCATTTTTCAATGGAAAAAAAAATTGAAACCTCCTTTAAATGACTGCGAAGGTTCAAGCAAGTTCATAATAGAGTAGATGGTATATTAGTCTAGTTCTGACACCAATAGTTTTGCTTCTTTAGAGTAATGGCTTGTTTTGTTTTATTTTTAATTTCTTAATAGTTGAGATATTTTTGTGTTGAGACTCTGTATTTATCTTTCACATTTGCCTCCCCAAACATAAAAATAATGAGATAATACTAGTATATATTGAAAAAATACATAATTTGCCTTTTGCTCTCTAATTTTTGCCAGTTAAATGTTTCTGTGTTTCTGGTCTGTTCTCCTCTCACAGTGATTTAGGTGATATTTTCGAATGTGAAAAGGAACCAACCTTTCAAGTGTGCCCATTCATCTAGACACCATCCTCTCTCTGTGTGATTTGACTCTGCCATGCTCCAAAATACCTCTGAGTGACTGGTGTTTCCTAGCTCCTATTTGGTGTTAAATCAATGTGTACTATCACTGAAGAACTTTATGAATGGCATATAAAATCCAAAGAGAAGACAAACTATTCAGATGATACTCTGTTGCTTTCCCATGATCATTTTCCATGAGTCGTTTCCTTATACACAATCCACCAAGGAGAAATTCTTCACTCTGCTTAATTTAATTACTCTCTTATCCCCATACAGAGCACCGAGGGTGGGAGTGCTGGTGAGGAATATTTGTGCTGAAGATCTAATTGACTTGGCTTTTTCACATGTTATAACTTAGTGGTTTGAAGATGGAGAAAAAGCAACTATAGCTATCTCCATGGTTCTCAACTGGGGACACAGTTACCCCTCAGAAGACATTTGGCAATGTCTAGTGAACTGTTTTTTTATTGTTACAACTGGGAGGTGCTGCTGGCATCTAGTGGGTGGAGGTCAGAAATACTGCTAAAAAATCTACAATGCACAGAACAACCTTCCTGCAATAAAGAATTCTTCTACTCAAAATGACAATATTGCTGAGATTGAGAAATCTTGTTATGACTTAAATTTGAAATTTCCCCATCTCTTTTAC
Source organism: Physeter macrocephalus (assembly GCF_002837175.3). Classification (NCBI taxonomy): domain Eukaryota; kingdom Metazoa; phylum Chordata; class Mammalia; order Artiodactyla; family Physeteridae; genus Physeter; species Physeter macrocephalus. The sequence goes on from NC_041217.1 coordinate 114,844,519, forward strand.
ACACAACATTTTGCTCTTTCATAAAGCTGACTGCAAAGTGAATCTTATGAGAATACAGTCTTACACAATTCTGAACTTTGTGGTGTCTCAATGAAGCAAACTTTAAGAAAAGTCACCTGACTTTTTAAAAGAAGGCTTGTTGAGGCACATTGCCAAGTAAAGCTCACAAAGCATCATCAGAGACCTTCTCAAAGTCTCCTAAAATTTTCACCTTACTATGTATGTCTGTCACAGAACTGGAGAAACAAAAATCCTGGAAAGTCTAAAGTATGCTAGTTTACAATACAAGTCTTTAAATAATAACTTCCTAAGGAGGCTATGTTTGTTGCACCAAGACCAGGAGGAGTGAGAAAACTTGGATCCCCTTTACCTCACCCACAGTTAAAAGGGAATTGAAAAGCAGGCCTCTGTAATGTCATAACTGTGTGGACAGCTTTGTTTTTTCATGCGATCGGTGTCCAAGAGCCCTTCCTCCAGCCACTCATCAAGATTTGGGTTAGGGATAGGTTGCAATATCCTCCAGCCAACTTGACTGATGTCGTTTAAAAGTTACCTCCCTATAACAGCTAGTGACATGGCTCGGGCGAGGCCATAATTGAATCCAATTAAAAATCTTATTTCTTCCATGCTGTGAGAGAAATCAGGAGCCTAGCCCTTTGTCTCAGTGTTGCTACACCATAGGGTTCTATGGAAGGTGCATTTGACACTGTCTGGTCCTTAGGCAGGCATGTATGCAAAAATTCTTCAATCCCCAAGACCCAATGTTGGTCATTCTTTCACTTCAAGATTCATAGGTAAATTATTCTCCTCCTAACAAATAACAAGATGACAAGAAGTAAAGATGAAGAAAAATAGCACACGTCTTCAAGTCGCATTGTAGACACTCAGAGCTTTTGCTGAAAATGGTATTTTCCATGTTAGAAGGAAAAATGACTGGTAAAATAGGTCAGATAGGAGTGAAGCTTTACAAATTGCAGGTATGCCACACTTTGCAGTAATATTTCTGATTATAAAATGTTGGAAGAAGGGTCAAAGCAGAATTCAATGTGATAATATAATTAAAGACATTTTCCATAAGTCAGCACTTATTCTAGTTGTGTTTTCCCCTTGGAATGAAAACTGTGTAGGCAATTAGTTTAAATTAGGCTACGTGGGGATATTATTTGTATAACAAAAATAAGTTTCTCTTTGTAATTAAATTTAATGGTGTTGCACTGGAGAGAAACTGAACAAATTTCTAAGACTTACGTTGCTCTCATCAACCCAGGCTTCTGAGATCCATTGTTATAACAAGTCATTTTGTGGCTTCCCCGACATGGTCTGCATTTTTAGCATGCTAGGGAGGTACCTTTAGCTGCAGACGGAATAAGTAAATCATCTTTCTCTGAGGTTAAACTAAGTTCCAATACTTCCCAGGCTGTTTTGATGTTGCTACAAACTTGCTTTGGTTTTAATCCTCCTAAAGAATGTGAAGAACACATTCTTCTAATTAAAGCTTTAATTATCATATGATCTGCATATGCACATGAATTTAAGATGGAAACTTTCGGACAAATTCATGTATTTTTAGCCCTTGTTCACAAACTAATCAGGGCCTAGATATGCAATGTTTATACACACATATATTTACAAAATATAGATATTACGTGAGAGTGCATTATTTGATGTTTTCCTAGTTTTCCAGAAAACATAAGAAAAGACAAATTACTTCCTTATAGCATACAATGTCTAGATTTGGTTTACTTTTTTCTTGACATTGTCCTTGGAAGCAGAGTGAGTCAGTTTTCTAATATTGAACTCTCTTTCCATTGAGGTGAATAGGGACAAGTGACTTTGTACTAATGAAGGCAAGATTTTGTGGTAACTAGACAGTTTCGGATTCCCATACCATTCTGTCAGTCACTAGTTTAATATTTTGAGGAAGTTACTTAAGCTCTTCAAGTTGAAGTTCTCTCATCTACAAATTAAGGAAATAATGCCTACACAATTGTTTCAAAGGATTGTTTCAAAGATCAAATGAATTAATATACTAAAAGTTAAGCACAGTTATAACAAGCCGTTAACAATTGATACTAAGAGTTAACAATCTTACTGCTTTTGCTGTTCATAGTAGGAAAAATGGAAAGTGATCAGGTAGAAAAAAATCAAATAATGCTACTTAAGTTTATAAGTTGAACTACTCTATCAACTACTCTGGCCTCCACAGAGATTAAAGTAAGGTTCATAAAGCAGTTACAAAATGGATAAAGTTGCTTTATTTCTGCCTTGCCTTTTTCTCATACTATCTCCTAGCCCTGGAATATCCTTTCTCACTTACTGCCTGGTAAATGGCTATTCACTCTACAGACCCTAACTTAAGATATATTTATTTGGCAAAACTGTGCCTTATCTTTCCAACTCCTCATTATACATAGTACTTTTCATCATCAATATATTTTGTTTATGACTTTATTAAAGCATTTAGTACATTTACCACTTTATTACTTACATGTTTGTCTCCAATCATAGATATAACAACTTAAAGGACAAAACTTCTTATTTGTCATTTCCCAGTGCATAGCAATTTCAGACATATTAATACATGAATACATACTTGCTGGATGAATGAAGGAACATAAGAGTGAATGAATGAGTGTGTTTCTCTGGCAGGATTTGTTTGTTCATTTTATCACAAATCAGTAGTAACTATGTTCTTCCATTGCATCTGGTCCTCTTTCTGAAAAACATACTTCAGTTGTGCTTGGGTGATAATTCTCTATCTTAATACAATATTTACCAGATAATTGGCATTACTTTCTCCTGTACTTATTTTCCTTTTTATTTGCCAGCATGGTATTTTCTTTATTGATTAAAATAAAAATAATAAAATAAAATAAAAAGAACCAACAAATGATATGCCGTCTTTCCAACTTGCTGTCCTTGTTTCTTCTATTCCTTTGTCCTCCACTCTGCCTAAGCATTTCCAATGGGACTGACCCTCTATCACTTTATAGACCCTACTCTATAAATTATTGCTAGTGTATCCCAATTTCCAAATTCAGAGGTGTTTCCTTAGCTCCTATTTGCATTGTTCTTTGAGGTGTATTTGACCTTGCTGTTCTTTCTTTCTCTGTAATATTCTATTTCTTTTTCTCTTCCTAAAAAGCTAAACCTTATAAGGAATAGAAAATTTAGAGAATACAGAATAATTTACTCATCATGATTTTTAACATAGAACAAAATGGAAGAGGTTAACAGTGCTCATGGTTTTTGATGTTAAGAAGGAAATTCTGGGATGGTTGCATTAATGGAAGATAAGAAACCTCTGGAGTATATATCCAGGGTAATGGTGGTAAATTTCAGAGTTGAAGACAGAATTGTGCAAGGATTTTTAGAGTTGTAAATTGGCACAAAGGGGACATTTTGAGAGGAATGTTAGGACATACATAACTGATACATGTTATGTATAGTACTGGACATATATAACTAATAAATTCCAAGATTTCATTTGTAATTTGATATGAGCCATAAAGTCCTAATCTGGTTTAAGTAAACCATTGATTATTGCCTAAAATCCGTATATGTGGAGAACTCTAAATATTTATTGATTAGTTTACAGCACCATGTATATTCACATGCTTAATGGGATTATAATATAATGAAGCCAATTTCGCCAACTACCCACGAATATTAACTTTAGTTATTAACCACATCTTGTGTAATCTATGGTTCCGTTTTTTTTTGTTTTTTTTAATTCAAAAAAGTTCAACTGCTCTGGGGGGTATTCTAGTTAACTCATATGACCATGAAAAGAATAATCTGTATCTCTGAAAAAATTGGAGAAAAAAGTATGGATGAAAGTGTTAATAAAAATATAAATGTGAAATTACTCTGTTGATTAAGCCAAGATGCTGAGTGGAAAAAAATAAATGTTTCCTTAAAAGCATAAAATTTACAGATAAAGAACATGGAAGTTAAGCAATGTAGAAACACACCATCAGAAACTTTTTTAAAAATAGTAGTTTGAAATATAAAGAAAGACAGAGAGAGAAGGAGGGAGAGAGAGAGAGAGAAAGAACTATGTGATTTGAGGTACCTCTGAAGCAAAGTAGAGTTTAGGAAAGAACTTTTGGGGCACCGAAGATTGGGAGAATCCTGATAAAGATGCAAATTTGGTGATGAGTGAAAAAGACTCAGCAAAGCCAATTTCTACCAGTTAGAGAAGGGAGTAAACATATAAGAAGGAAATAGAAAACTTCAGAAGTCCATGAGAAATAACAAGTATTTTCCAAATAAACCTGAAGCAAAAAATAAAAAAAGAAAATACAGTCTGAAAAATATTTCAAGTACTGGTAAAATGGGCTATTGAAGGTATTTGTTAGTGCTGTCAGCCTATGAAAGGACATGCACATTTAGAAATGCAAATCTGAAGTTTGCTTCACAGGGCTCTATTTAACGGGATTTGTGACTTATAAAAATAAATGATCTTCTCTTGCCTCTACTTCTGTGAGAAAGGTCCCTCTGGGATTCTCCTAACACAGGTGCATATGAGTTCAGGTTTCCTTGAGCTGGAGTGGAATACTTGGGTGTGGCTCTTTGAGAGCCGCTAAAATTTGCAGTGATGATTAGTGTGACATCTGGTATGTATTTAGGATATTTAGAATATAACTTGTTGACCATTTATTATGGGAAGTTAGGACGTAAGGGTATATTTAAAAAAAAGTACCATAAATTTCATACAAACACAACAAACATGAAAATGTTGTTCTAATCTGTTCATGACACCAAAAAGAACAGTTAATTTTCCCAGTGTCCTATAAATAAAATCAGTTAGGAAATTTTAAAAAGTCGTGCTGCTTTATGTTGGACCCATTTATATTGATTTGCTGTTTGTGAGAGGAATAGCAATCAAGAATCATAGCTCCTGCAATCGTTCATAAACTATGTTATTTGCCATCATTAATAAGCAAACACAAGTAGGCTACTTGTGAACCAACATACTTTCCTTAAGAGAACTAAAATTCACAATTAAAATGCTAATCTTTTACAATAAAAACTTTCATTTATTGAAACATCAATTTAACAAACATTTCATTTTATTCAGTATTGACATATTTAATAGATATGTATTTGATCCAAGCCTGTGCTATACATTTAGTCTTAATTAACAGGTGATAGATATTGCTAAATGAATAATGTATCTGCCTGAACCATATCTGGTTCTGAAAGTGATTGGTCTTTTTATTGAAAAATTAATCTATATCAAAAGGTGATCATCTCTTTCAATATGAGCTAACTCAAATCTGTAATGATTTTTGTTTAGTGTATAAAGTTAAGACAAGGAGCAAGTTTGCCCTCAAGTGGACTTCAAAGGCAGATCAGAGTTCCCAAACAGGAAAAAGGTGAAAAAATGTTGGGATCATGGATTTATGTATTCAGATTAATAGGAAGGCTTTAAACAACATGCCTCATTCCTTATAGAAGCTTTTTTCCATTTGGAAGCATCTTATATTTTTGTAGGTACCCCATTATATATTGCATTATTGAAATGCCACACAATGATTTTAATCATATTTAAAAATCTTCAAATATTATTACCCATTAGTTATTTTGTTAAATTTTTAGAATGTTTTAAGGCAGCAACTTCTGCCCTAAACTGAGATTAAAACAAACTGGAAAATCTAAATTTTCCCCTCTTCAATAGACATTCACTATTCCAAGGAATCATCAATAAATCTATAATTAAAGCTAAATGACAATATCCTAAGTTCATTTTTGATTATAAGATGCACTAAATTACATTATTCTTATAACTTTGGTAGCATTTGGCTTGTCTCAAGCAAATCAGTTTTAATTCCTTCTAACAGTACAAGTCCAGAGTAGTGCTTACCAAAATGTAACTCTTTTCTGCTACCCAAGAGTTAGCTTTATCAATCAATAATTTGTAATTTCAGTTAAACGTTTGCAATTTGTTCTGAAAGAATCTTAACTTTTAGCCTGAGTTATTTTCCTCAGTGTTAAGAAAATAACATAGCATCTGTGGTTCCTGGCAAATAGTAGTTGCTCAGCAAATCTGTAATGAATGAATGGATGAATATCTATCCTTTGCTGTTCTAATAATCTGGATTTTTTTTTCTTATTATCCTTACAGTCTACGGTTTTCATGTTGTGCAAAAAAATAGTGAAAATTTAATGGAAATCCAATATCACATTCTTTATCAGGGAACCTGCTTACACAATGACATGAAGTAAATTTTATTTTTATTGTCTGTGGGTTAGGAAGTAGCTTTGAAAATATGTTTCCTATTTTTATGTTATTGGGGAAACCTTATTTCACAGGTATATACTAAATGAGTTCAAATTATGAAATAAAGAAAATACATTTACAGAGGATTTTTCTTAATTGAAATATAGTTACAGTTTAGAACAAAAAACACACAGTTTACATATAAGCATTGGCTAGCTTGTGCGAGAGTAAGAAACCATCTTCTAGGTTTATTTGTCAGAGATAGTCAGAGGTCACCAGAGGTCCTGAACCATTCTTATTCAGGAATTTAAGTAGCATAACTGTCTTTCACTGTGGTAAGGGTAGAAAAGATGGATAATCATTTATCAACTTTTAAGGCTTTCATCAGAAAGTGGTACATGTCACATCTTGGCCAGCCCAAGTTATGTGAAGATACCTAAAGTCAAGAAGGTGTGAAGTGTGATTCTCCCCATATGCTCAAAAGTATAGGAAATCCAGAAATAGTAAAGTGGCAATGTCTATTGTAGCTGTAAGAAAATGATATAATTTAAAAGAGTCATATTATTTTTATGTGAAAGAGTTTTAAATTTGTTTAAAAGTAAACAAAAAGATCACACCTGAAGAAAAATGCAGTGAAAAAGTGTAGTTTTACCTAAGAAATGTATATGACTATAAATGATTCTAACATAAAAGAGCTCATATACTTGACTTTTCTGCTTTATCTTTTCTGGTTTATCTTTAAATTATTTATCTGATTTATCTTTACATATTCATAGCACTTAGTGAATATAGCATGAACAGTACTTATCACATAGTAGGTTTTCAATACATACCTGGTACATAAAAATGAGTCAGCGGTAATGAATGTAACACCCTATGTAAAATCTTGGGATGCTAACATTCTAAACTTTGTCAGATTATGATAGGAGAGAGGAGGATAAAATGGAGGGTAAGTCTGAGAATTGTTAATGAGGGGCTGAGCTTTTGGAATCTGGAATATCCAGGGAGCCAGTGTCAGTGTCAGGAGTCACAGTGAGAACTGGAGAAGGTGGACACTGAATTGAAGGATGATAGAATTTGACCTAATGAAACAGAATCAGAATCTTCAAAGGAGTAAAGACACTAGAAATATGTATTTCATATACACGAACAAAACCCCACCATGATCGTTCTTATGCACAGCAAGATTTCAAAAAAAATTGACTAAAATTTTAAGGACCTTTCTAATCCTGAGAATCTAAGATCCTCTTACACATTTTCCCAGAGTTCTTCTAATGCTCACGGATCTATTTATTTCTCTGAATGTCTTGCTGAATTATACAATTAAACACCTTGAATTTATGCTGACCGTTCTTTACTTTTATTTTACTCTAAGAAATTTTAGCCAGGAACCCATGTTCTACATTTTATATGGTACACTTTATTATAATGAATGTAGACATAATGGCATATAATGCTATTATAGTAACTCCCTGATTAAGCTGAATTTGTTCTGGTTGCATTTTCTAATAATTACATTTAACAAGTGAATTCTACTCCTTTAAAATGTTGTCAAAATTCTTTTCTTTCTCAAATGCATTAGTTCGTTTACTACTTTAATAAGTAAAACATAGGTGAAGATAATTGAATCTCTGTGATAATTGAGAATGTGGTAGTGCCTGGAGGGGTCTCATTCTGACACTAAATTCTCATTGTAACATTGTATTAACTTGGAGACATAGATGTAAAGATTAATAAAATTTGACTGAGTGACTCCAGGATTGAGCCAGAAAGCTAAAATTTTCATGAAACACACCACACCACACACACATACACACATTTTCTTATATTTTGAGATGCTTCAAAAGTTCAAGATAAACCGAATAATTTTTGGCTAGTTGAGGATTCAGTCTAGTTGAATTCTGTTGATTCTAGGTCTTGCTCTGTTGAAAAAAATGAAGTTATTTTTCAAAGTTGAATTTTAAAAGTTCCTTCTAATTTCCCAGTAATTAAAGTAATTAAATTTCCCAAGAAATAAAGCCTTATATGTCTGATATTGGACATCTGATATCTACCTACTGATTATATAATTATATATGTGTGCATGCAATAGATTTATTTTTGCAACAATGGAATATTTCTACTTAGAAAAGTATAGAGAAATGTATAACAAACACTAATATGCCCATCTCCTAGCATAAAATTTTATGTTTTACCACGTTAGGGTTTTTAGAGAAAAGATCACCTTTCCTCCCTAAAGCTGTCTATCCTAAATTTATTGTTAATCATTCTGTTTTTATATTTATATATTTACTGTAAGTACTTTTCTACTTTTAGCATTTAATATATGCATTTTGTATTTTATATACTCGTTAGAGTTATATGATTTCAGAAGTATAATTATAAACTTTCTATATGTTCTTATATACATATATACTTGTACCACATAAAACCTGTGTACTTTATATATAGAATATGTATATTATATGTTATCTCCATGTTATTAAACTTCAGATGAATTATAAGTATTGTTCTATAACATATATTTTTATTTTTGCACACAATTAAGATTTTATAATATCCATTGATTTTTAAAATTCTAGTTCATTGATTATATTGTTAGGTGATATTTAATCATGTCACTCTACAATTATTTATTTTCCAGTAGATACACATTTTAATTATTAACAAATTCTTGCTATTACAGACAATGATGCATCAAATGTTATTATACATGTCTCCTTGTATACATATAAAAAAGTTTCTCTGGAATATATGCCTAGAAATGAAATTGCTGGGTCTAAAGCTGAAGACATAGTCACTTGACTACATAAAGCCAATAGTTCTCCAAGTAAATCGAACATGTCTACACATATGTTAATAGCTTCAAAACTTTGCCATACTTGTTATGATAAGGATTTTACATTTTGGCTGACATGATAAATTTATAAAAGTACTAATTTGTAGTAATAACCTAAATTTCTGTTTGTTATTGATTAGCTCTTTAAATATTTATTTCTCCTTTTAGTTTTCCTTTTCTATAAATTATCTGTTCATGTCTTTTGCCCAATTTTCTTGGACAAGGCATTAATTAGTAATTTGATGGCATATTTTATTAGCAAGCAATATCATACATTGCTAGTGGGAATGCAAAATGGCCCGGCCTCTATTGAGGGGGGGCAATGTTTGATAATGTTTAGCAAAATTACATGTATTTCTACCCTTTAACTGAGCAATCCCATTTCTAGAAGTTTATCCTGAAGATAAACTGGTAAAACTATTAAAAACTTGACAACAATCTGTTTTTTTACAAACTATTTGTGTAAAAAATTTTGGAAATAATTCAAATATCCATCTGGTTGAACAAATGTCCTCTACAGAAGGGAGTACTGTGAAGCTATAAAAAATAATTAGAAATAATTTCATATACTATTATGAAATTATTGTTAAGTTTAAAAAATAGTGAAAAAGAAAAGCATATAGTATGCTATTGTGTATTATTTATACTCATTTAGATGTATGTATATATATACATACATATATACATATATATACATATATACATGTATATACATATGTATATGTATATATGTATGTGTATACATATATGTATATGTATATACATATGTATATGTATATACATATATACATATATACATATGTATATATATACACCTCTTTCATGCATATATCCTAGGCTTCTTTGAATATATCTTGCTTTATAGATTTCAATTTATAACCATATCTCAAGTAAAATAAATTAGAAATAACTCTTACAAATTGAAATCAATAAAATAAAACACATTTAAACTATTTACTATATATTGAGTTGGTGGCATAAATAGAGATGAACTATTTCAATTACTTCTAAATATAATAAATTAATTATATATATAAATTAAGCTATTTTATTAATTCTATTATAGCAATAATATCAGTATTATAAATATAAATTGAATACAATTTGTATAAATCAATGTAAATAATATAAATAAAAATATATATCATTAACATTAGGTCCAACTTTTAGCTTGTTACATAATATTGATCTAAGTAAAGGAAAACAAAAATTTTTAATTTATAGCATGAGTTTTAACATTTATCTTTATACGTGCAATGTCAATTTTAAATGCACATATAAAAGTACTTAACTAATATGTTGAATCACCAAAATTACACACTTTGTATTTTGTTGCTTAGACATGCATGTGTATTTCATTCTTAGCAAAATAGTGGAAACCTGCACAAAATGAACTCAACTTGTTGATATGTGCATAATGCATATTCAATCAAATTCTCTGCCAGTGACTTATTATTGAATAAGAAAGCACTAAATGGAAAAGGAAATATTGCTTTTTCTCTTTCCTTCTCTGTCATCAATATCAGCATAAGTGTTTGGCTAACAGAGAAGTAACATGAGTAAGAAAGAATATGATAGAGCTCATTGGTCATGTATATTTCTTAGAATGGCACTGGTTTCCTTCTGCATTTGAAACAAATTTTTGTTCAGATGCAAAGTGTGACTTCTCAGTGGCTGTGTTTCACCATGTACACTGTCATGTACTTAATACTCTTAATTTGTACTTGTTTTGAGTCTTACTGAACCTCCATGCATCATGGATCCACCAGAATTCTGAGATCTTGGCGGGACATTGGAACCATTATGTGCAAATGGGGAGACAAACAGGATAGTGTGCACACCTAGTGTGTGTATCTTCTCTGCTCAAATGAATGCTCTTTTGTCCCATCAGACTTCATTCACAAAACACAAGTTCAAAGATAAAATTATTAAGAATTCCAGGGCAGTGACAGCAGACCATTAAACGAAGCACAAAGCCCTTCTTGAGCACATGAACATGTGTGACTGCCCAGGTTGGATATCTATGAAGCAAACCTTGTTTATGCATATTCTCATCCTGCCTGAGCCCCCCAAATTTTATTTCATAATGTGGTTAATTATTATATCTACTTCTAAGAATTAAGCTAAAAACTGCAAATAAAATTCTTACAAAATGAATATAAATATATCTGATCATTAGATTCTTTCCACAGCTGAAGAAAAAGAAATGCAGTATAAAATGGGGGTTCTTTTTTTGATATTGAGCTGCATGAGCTGTTTGTATATTTTGGAGATTAATCCTTTGTCAGCTGCAAATATTTTCTCCCATTCTGAGGGTTGTCTTTTCATTTTGTTTATAGTTTCCTTTGCTGTGCAAAAACTAAGTTTAATTAGGTCCCATTTCTTTATTTTTGTTTTTATTTTCATTACTCTAGGAGGTGGGCCCAAAAAGATCTTGCTGTGATTTATGTCAACCCAATCAAAAAATGGGCAGAAGATCTAAATAGACATTTCTCCAAAGAAGACATTCAGTTGGGCAACAAACCTATGAAAAGATGCTAACAAACATCACTAATTATTAGAGAAATGCAAATCAAAATTACAATGAGGTATCATCTCACAATGGTCAGAATGGCCATCATTAAACAGTCTACAAACAATAAATGCTGGAGAGGGTGTGGAGAACAGGGAACACTCTTACACTGTTGGTGGGAATGTTAATTGATACAGAGACTATGGAGAACAGTATGGATGTTCCTTAAAAAACTAAAAATAGAACTACCATATGACCCAGCAATCCCACTACTGGGCATATATACCCAGAGAAACTATAATTCAAAAAGATACAGGCAACCCAGTGTTCATTGAAGCACTATTTACAATAGCCAGGACATGGAAGCAACCTAAATGTCCACCAACAGAGAAATGGATAAAGAAGATGTGGTACATATATACAATGGAATATTACTCAGCCATAAAAAGGAACAAAATTGTGTCATTTACTGAGACATGGATGGACCTAAGGACTGTCATACAAAGTGAAGTAAGTCAGAAAGAGAAAAACAAATATCGTATATTAATGCATATATGTAGAATCTAGAAAAATGGTAAAGATGATCTTATTTGCAAAGCAGAAATAGAGACACAGATGTAGAAAACAAACGTATGGATAGCAAGGGGGAAAGGGGGGTGGTGGGATGATTTGGGAGATTGGGATTGACATATATACACTACTATGTATAAAATAGATAACTAATGAGAGCCTACTGTATAGCACAGGGAACTCTACTCAGTGTTCTGTGGTGACCTACTGGGAAGGAAATCCAAAAAAAGAGGGGATATATGTACAAATATGGCTGACTCACTTTACTGTACAGCAGAAACTGACACAGCAGTGTAAAGCAGCTATACTCCAATAAAAAAAATAGGGGTTCATGAGAATGATTTAGGTAGAGAATAAAAGTCGATTTTAGTAAAAAAGAAAAGAAGAGAGGAAGTGATTGATGGAGAAAGATTTAAGAAGATTAGAAAGATTTGGTTCCATAAAAATTAGCATGAGTTCTCTTTCTTTTTTTTTAATTTTTATTTTATATTGGAGCATAGTTGATTAACAATGTTGTGTTAGTTTCAATTGTACAGCAAAGTGACTCAGTTATACATATACATAAATCTATTCTTTTTCAAATTAGTTTCCTGTTTAGGTTATTACAAAATATTGAGCACAGTTCCCTGTACTATAGAGTAGGTTCTTGTTGGTTATCTATTTTAAATATAGCATTGTTTATATGTCAATCCCAAACTGCCAATCTACCCCTCTTTCAAAATAGGTCACAAGACATTAGAGTGACCACTAGGAGCATCTGATCATTCTTTATTTCAATGTATTGGTATTTTGGCCTCTCCTCAACTGTTAAGAAAATTCTTATCAATAAGGAAATCAAAGGTTATAAAGACCACGAAGGATTAAAGCCATGAAGATATTTAAAAAGCAGATAAGACTTACTCAGATTTTGTAAGATTAAATTTATACTTGATTTTAAGACATTTTCTGGATTAGAATCCTATTAATTATGTTTTATTTCTAAGTTATATGTATATATCCTCCTGTATAAAAATCTTCTAATTTTCTGCAACATTCGGGCAAGAAAAATTCTTCTATGTATACTGTGAGAGGTGTTTAATGATGATATTTTAATATAAAATGGACCACTGCAAAATTTGGCATAATTTAATTACCAGATTGAGTAGATCTTAATATAACATACTGTAGGAGGACTTGCATGCCCCTAGAATACTGGTAACAAGGAGAAAACAATTTGTGAGAAAAACTGAAAGAATAGTTCTAGCTCATTTGACATTTTCATCTCTGAAATTTTGAATCCTTTTTTTTTTCTTTATAACTCTTTTATGCCACTACGGGATGATTAAGAAAGTGTTGCTTCCCTTCCTCCTGCCCTTTGGATGTCATTTACAGAACTGCCTATATTCCCTGCATATTTTGACTTGTATAATATTTAAAATGAGAAGTTGATATTGTTTGAAAACAGAGAAACAGATGACTACAGCATAATAGGGTATGGAAAGTAGGCTAAGGGTACAATGCAATAAACAAGGTCTGTGGCAGCAGTTAGGAAAAAAACGTAGCTAAAATGAATCATGTCCAAAATGTAGAAAATGTTGGGATGAAGCTATTGAAAGTGATGTAAAAGTTGTAGCCATAATAGAAAAAAGAAAGTCACAGAATTTCAGAAATTAAAACAGGAAGGTTTTAGATGATATTTTGCAGAAAGTTCCAGTGCCTCTGAAGATCTTAATAGGTCTATGAGAAAAAAGATGTTTTATTATGAAATAATGTTTGATAAATTTATCCTCAACAAAATTAATCAGTTTTTTTACTGTAAGATACTTAATAGGTCTTCTATGAGAAAAAAGATGTTTTATTATGAAATAATGTTTGATAAATTTATCCTCAACAAAATTAATCAGTTTTTTTACTGTAAGATACGTAAGAGATTATAATACATAAATGTGTATTAGGACTTTTCAAATATGGGTCACAAGAAATATTTTCACACTTGTTAGGCCTCCATGTCCCTGTTGTTTTTTATTAGAAAGACATATTAAATTTTTGAAGAACCTATCCCTCATGATATATTTGGAAAACACTGATTATTTCACATGAGCCTGAGGTGAGTAAGTGATTTTCTAAAATCATACAAATAACTAATGGCAGTGAGAGTAGAGAAAAGGATAGTAATACTGAAAGACACTACTTCTATATGACAAGTATTTGACATACACCTTATTTAATTTTCATGACAACTCTAAATGATAGGCATTATTATCCCCATTAGAGATGAGGAAAGAAGTTCCAAGAAGGGAAGCAATTCAGTCATAAGTCTACAAAATAGAACAACCTTTATTTTGGTTCCAAAGTTAATAATGTACTCATTTCTACTTCAAAACATAAAACAAGGTTTTTATTCAGTTCTTAATCTAAAAGTTATATTTGGATATGACTCAACTGTTTATTGAAAAGCAAAAGTACTTACTAACTTCCAGGCACTATTCTAATAATTTTAATGATATATAATCTATATCATGTAATATAACAGTTAAGTAAGTACTATGAGAGACAGGCCAAGTAACTTGTCCAGGGTCCACAGTTCATAAATCCTGGAGCTGTTATTTGAACACAGATGCTGTGTTTCCAAATTCCAAATACATAGTGTGTCCTTGGGAAACAATATATATTTTTTTAAATCATTTGGAAAATGAATTTAACTTTAAGCGAAATAACCAAAATAATTATTCCATAAATTTTTATAGCACCTTCTCTGTGCCAGACATTGTTCAAATTACTAGGGATATAGTGCTGAATTAGACTTAGTTCCTTTTTCTCATGGAGCCTACATTTTCCTCAGGGAGAGAATAGATGTTAAATAATATAAATATATATTGAGACAGTGATTAAAAACTAAGAAAAAATAAAATAAATAGAATAAAATGAAGGTGTGCCAGTGTGGAATTGGTGGTTACTCTAGTTCACTAGGGTGGGTAGGAAATATTTCACTGATGCAATGTTAAGGGAGCTGAGTCCTGAATGAGGAAGACTCCAGGTGAAGGTTTGGAAGGAGAACCAGTATAGAAAAACTGCTTTAGGAAAGTTCTGTTGTGGGTAATCTTGGTTGACAGAAGAGAAAGCAAGTCAGCCATGAGACTATGAGAGCTGGGATTCTTTTCCTAAATAAAGTAAGAAGGTTTTGCAGGGTTTTAGGAAGGGAAATTTTGGCTTATGTACCCTGTCCATATCCATTGGGACTGACCATTTAGTTATTCTTCAGCTGACTTTCTACTGCCTGTATTTGTATGTATTTGCCTGGGGCTTTCTCTGAAGCTTTAGAAGGCTGGTCTGCTCTCACACAAGAAGGCAAAAGTACAGAAAAGTCACCCTCAGACAATGACTGCTGTGTATAACTACCCTGCTCCCTCACCCTTCTGGTAGGATAACTCCAAATGCCATCATCCAGAGTTTCTTGGGGAAATTAAGCCTTAAGAAGCTAGGGAGGTATCTGGCTTAATAACGTCTTTTATTAGTTGTCTTGCTTCCTCTTTTCACTTTTACACTCCCATCACAAATATTATTTTACTTCCAAAATAAGATTCTCACACATGAATCTTTGTCTAGCATCTACTTCTGGTAGGACCTGAACTAAAACAACTTTAATTTACTTACTAAAATGATCATTTTGGCTGTTGTATGAAGAATGGAATGAAAGCAAGGACAAAAACAATGGACTGTTTCAGTGGTTCAAGTGAAAGATGATAATGGCTTAAATTAAAAAGTGGAGATAGAGGAAAGTGGATATATTGAGAATATACTTTGAGGGTAAGGTTGACAGAAATTGCTAGTACAGTGTCTACGTATGTGGTAGAAGAGAAGATTCAAGGAACACTCCTAAATCTTTGGCTTGAGCAACTGTGCTGATGGTGATGCCATGTACTGAAATGAGAGATTTGGGGGACAGACAGTCAGCAGAATGAATCAATATTCTATTTGGGAAATGTTAATTGCAAGTAGACTTTTAGGCATCTAAACCGTGAAGTCGAGTAGATAGATATTTGAGTTTCCTGGAGTTGGGGCAGAGGAGAGATGAGGGTAGGAGATGTTGTTCTAGAAGCCATCAATGCCTGACTAGTATTTAACTTCGTGGAACTGGATGAGATCAACTAGAAAGAATAAATAACTAGAGGAGGCTTTTCAGGACAGAGCTCTTGTGCACAAAATTTTAGAAGTATGACCAAAAAGTAACTTAAAGCTAACAACAACAACATGATTGTAAAAACAAACAGAGTTGAAGGAAAGCTAAGCAAGAACAAGGACTGAAAGTAAGTTTAAACAAAATGATTCAAGAGAACTGGAATTCTTGACTTGTCATAGATAGGGTGCTGACAATTCAAGGAACATGAGACAGAAAATTGACCTTTGTAATTGATAAGACAAGTTTTGGTGACTTGGCAAGTGCCATTTTGGTAAACTGGTAGGAACATTTTATTTTTAAATTTTTATTTGAAGGGAGCAAAGAAGAGAGATGAATGTGAGAAGACTAATGAATACTAGACAAGTTGGAGATGGTGAAGAGGTTATATGAGATAAGTTGAAGAATGTACCAGTATTTGAACACAAACAAAATGTCCAACCCAGTTCACCTTCCCATTCACAGTGATATAAAAACATATTTGTATGCTGATAGAATGGAATCATGAGGAGAAGAAATTTTGATGAATTTTTTTAGAAGTTTGTTTAGCACACACACACACAAACACACACACATACACACTCACACATTTACAATATGACTGAAAGATAGAAGTATCTTGAATATATAATTTGGCTAAATGTTGAAAAGTTGAGTGTTAAGCCGATATTGGGCTAAAACTTAGATTGAAGCCCAATATCTTCCCTGTTTGATGACCATCTATGATTCACAAATTAAAAAATAAATTATGTTTAAAGTTCTGTATTAATTCTATTTCATTTAAGCATCATATCAGACAAGTTTAGCTTTGAAAATACATTGTAGAACAATTATTTCTCAGCACTGTCAGTGGCTAATTTCCTCTGAGGTCACTAAACCACTCATTGCAGTACTAAATATACTCTCATTTTCAGATGGTACATTCAAGAACAGCACTCACCTTTTGGGCAAAGCCAAATATTTTAATTCAGAAAAAGAAATGTTATTCCTGTAATATGCTTTTGAAAATAAATTTTATACCTTGGATTCATAGCTTGAGCAATTTTCAAAAATCTTTTGTCTTCGACTAATACGAACAGTTGGCAGATTATAAAAATCATGTCAACAAGCTTTTGTTCAAATTTTTAGCCTCCATAAATTCAAAACTAAAAGGGACTGTCTTTTTAGAGCATCCTTGTAAAGTATGTTATTTTGAAAGTTGATTAGTGAGAACAACACTTGTTTTGAGTACCTCAGTTTTCTTTAACATTCTCCTCTTTTGTTCATGTTCCCCATATAATTATAGTACCTGTCTAAGATGATTTTTCACAGAAGTTGCACTGTAGTACATGATTTTGTAGTTTTTCCTATTTGTGAGATGAAACCTTGAGGTGACAAAATAGGTATTCTGATTTTAAGTCAACCTCACAAGGTCTAAAAAATTTACAAATGGGACTTTTTCATGGAAAAAAGATAAATGGAATTAAATAACTAACAATGAAATAGTTCTTAAAACTTCATTTTGTTTAATGTTATAAATGCATGTATACAAAATGACCCCACTAGATTAAGATTATAAAATAATTTAATATCTATTTTTTCCTAGAATTATTATTTAAACTATATAAAGCATAATTTGATTCAAAAATATATAATAGTTTTTTGGATTAATTTCACGAATGCATTAACTTTACTATTTACATTAATTCACTATCTATTTCCTTTTTAATGTAACTATTTGCTAGTTCCTAATAATGTTTCACATGTATGTGTGTGTTTATACATGTTTAAGTTACAAATTGCTTTGCATTTTTCTAGCTCCAGATCAGCTTTCACCATGAAAACATATATGTTGACCATCTACTATGTGCAAGCCATGTTTTCCACCATAGTAGTTGACCAACAATAAACTCAAAATGGTATACAATAACAGAATTTAATCCTGAGGATTTTTGAAGAATTTTTCTTCTCATTCTACTTTACAGGTTTTTTTTTAAAGAAAAGAAACAAAAAGAATGGCTATAATATAAACAAGCAGCTTATAAAATTCTAACGGAAGAAAAACTGAGCAGAATGACTCAAAAACTTAATCAACTGATTCATCAATGTCTTTAGCACAGGTAAGGAGGTACAAATAAGGGCAAATGGCTGGCTTTTTTTGTTTGGTTTAGTTTGGTTTTCTGGGATCTTTGAGATTATATATGTGTACATATATGATATATGTATATATGTGGTAGGCTGACAATTGTTCTCCCGAGAATATCAAGACCATACTCCCTGGAACTTGTTAATGTTACCTTATATGAAAACAGGGTCTTTGCAGATATGATTAAGTTAAGTATCTTAAAATGAGGAATTACCTTGGATTAGTAGGGAGTGTTCTAATTACAGTTACATGTATCCTCATAATAGGGAGACAGAGAGACATCTGACCACTTACATTCGTTAAGATGATATGAGGATGGACAGAGAAAGATTTGAATATGACAGCTTTATTTAGTCAGGGTTTTCCAGAAAAATAGAACAAACAGTATTCAGTCATTCATTCATTCATAGTATAAAAGGAGATTTATTATGGAGAATTGGTTCACATGCTTATGGAGACTGAGAATTTCCACAGACTGCTGTCTGCAGGCTGGAAACCAGCAAAGCTGGTGGTGTAGTTCCAGTCCAACTCCATAGGCCTGAGAACCAGGGGAAGGAATATTGTAAATCTCAATCCAAGAGGAGAAGAAAATTGATTTCTTAGCTCAACAGGCAGGCAGAAAGAGGACAAATCTTCCCGCTTCCACTTTTATTTCTAATCAGGTCCTCATTGGCTAGGTTGATATCCACCCACATTGGGGAGAACAATCTACTTTACTGAGTCCACAGATTCAAATGTTAATCTCATTCAGAAATACCCTATGAGACACATTCAGAAATAATGTTTAATCTGTGCACCCCATGGCCCAGTCAAGCTGATACATAAAACAATCCTCTGAAGGGAGTGAGACCCTACCTACACCTTGATTTTATCCCAGTAACACTTATTTCGGACTTCTGGCCTATAGAACTGCAGAAGAACAAATTTCCATTGCTTAATCCAGCAGCCATGGGAAAGTCATATATACCTATGTGTGCGTGTGTGTGTGTATATATATATGTATATATATATGTGTGTGTATATACTTCTCTCCTTTCTGTTCTTTTCCAAGTTCATTTCAATTTAATTGCTACCTTCAACACATAAATATTCCAAAAACTCCTGAGAATTCATGGACCAATTTGACCTTATCTTTTATCGATTCAACACATATTCATTGGATATGTGAGACTCTTCTAGTAAGATGTCAATCTCTTTGATCATTTCAAGCACATCATTTTCACATCTTTTGCTCTTGTTGCTTTCTACTGAACTTCTCCATCCCAAATGTTCCTACCCCATATATCCTCATGCTTCTCTCCATTACTGATTTTATGGTTATACTCAAATATTTCTATTTTACTAAAGCCTTCCAGATCATTATTTTTCTATATATGGTATTTATTGCCATGCAAAGTATTATAAATTTTATTTGTTTATGCTTTGTATAAAAAATTCAGCTCCACAAGGTCAGGGATTTTTGTGTTTTGTTCTGCTATATCCCAATACTAACACATGGTAAGTACACAACAAAATATTTGTTCGATGAATGAATGGAAGCAGATGAAAATGAATGAATACATAGATAAATTAAGATCTATATATTTACCTCACTTGTGGCTTTTCATTTGATTCATATGTATATTAACTAGTTAATTAATTAGTTGCATTAGCTACAGGATTTTAAACCTCTTTCACAGGCATAAAGAAAATTAGAGCCAAGTTTCATTTCTATTAATAAGCTCAGGAACAAGTCATTTGTAAAGTTAAATTAACATATATTGCCAATTAGCTGTCCCTCTATTATAGATTATAACGGCATCAATTGCAAAGCTCTCACAATTTCTAAGTAAGTTAGAATTAAAAACAATATTTTAAAATATTAAATTAATTGATATTTTGCTATATGTAAAAAAATTAAGATATCTTGGATATGAGCCTAAAGTCAGGCAATATAGAATGATGATGTAGTCTAAATTCTGTATTAATCCCTCCTGTCTAGTTAAATAGCTCCTCTTCTACACACATGACTCTCTTTTTTTAAGTTATTATATATTTTCTTGAGCTACCTTCTCTAATTTAATTTTAAGTAAGATCCTCAGTGACTTTCTCTAACATTTATAAGAAAATCGTGTTTAAATCTTGCCTTAAGACCAATCCTCTGCATATCAATTTCATGTCTGCTGTTTAGATCTACTTACATGTCCAAAACTATTTTCTATTTATGACAAAATTATTTCTTCTATTATCTATCTTCCTTTCCTAAATGCCAACATTTGTTCCCTTTAAGCCTTTGCCTTGCTCATGTCATCATCATTATCATCATCATTATCTTCAATATTTGACCTATGAATTAGCAACTGGGTAGCATATATAAACTAAGAACTTCCTGTGGAATTTTTTAGGATGGGAAATTTGGTTTATTTCCAAATGAGCAGTACATTATTATTCTTTACTTCTTACTGAGATAAATATGAAAGTAAAAATATACAATCTCATATATATTTATAGTACATTTGGTATATATTTAAATCACTTCCCAACTATTTTTATCTTCTCAATAATAATGGGGATCATTTAGTTGGAACATGTATGTTTTTCTGGAAAGAATGATGAATTGAGAGAAATCATACCTGAATTCTCGATTCATGACTACCACTAACATGGCCTTGAACAACTCAAATATACTATCACTTAATTTCTTCATTTACTATAAAAGAAAAAATATTTTTAATAAATCTTACTATAAATATTTTACTATACTGTTGTCATGCATTATATGGAAGAGTACTTTGAAAATTACCAAATCATATTAAATGCAAGAGAGCATTTAGATAGAATAAATATTATAAAATTGTCTTATAGATTTTAAAAATTAGGAACCAGGAGATTACGTTGGAATAGAATCCAGACCTCTTGAATCATAAAGCTTTAGAATTGTATTACCCTAATTATAACACAGATACTTAGAATTATACAAATATCACATTGTTTCTAAGATAGTAGGAAGAGAACTGAACATCCAAACTAAATGTTAAAGTTTTTTTGTAAATGTATAATAAATAATGTGACATTACTGCAAGGTTCAACAATTTGATTAATGGGACAGAAGAGTATTCTTTGAAACAGACATATATATGTACACATATAAATTTGTTATTGACAGAAGCAATAAAATATAGTATCTATACCTAACACCATAGACAAAGAAATCTATAAATGGATTACAAACATGAATGACTAAAGAGCAATTTCAAAACTTTAAAAAATACAGAGATAGATATCTTTAAAACCATGAGATACAGAGAAATTTATTAAACAATTTAGAAAAAATACTAACCATTAAAAAAAGGATTGATAAGTTCAACTATTTTAAAATTAAGATCCTGTGTTTATTAAGACTCCAGAAATAAAGGGAAAGACAAGTCCCAAAGAAGAATGTAATTTAACAAAAATAAGTGTCAAAAGATTAGTGTGAATACTGTATAAAGAAGTCATATAATCAATAGTCAAAAGACATACAACCCAGAAACAAAATTTGAGCATATCATCATAGGGGAAATAAAAAAGGCCCAAAAAAAACCCAAGTTCAGAGGTGATCTTGCATTGAGAAATGTGAGTAAAGGCCACAAAGAAGAACCATGTAACACATAGTTAATTGGTCAAAATAAATAAGTCTAATCTGATATTGGAGAGAAAAATACACATATATGTGTGTGTATGTATGTATATATATATATATATATATAAATATATACAGCCACACATTTTATTATAACACAAATTGTTACAATCACATCAAAAAATTGGCAAATCTTATAAAGCTGAGCATCACTTTCCCAATGATTTAGCAGTGACGTCTTCAGCAGGAGACATGCATAAGTACATTTATACAGTGTTCTTAATAACAGAACAAACCAAGTGCCCATCAGGAGGAAAAGGACAAATAGATTATTATATATTCACACAAAGGTGTATTACATGGCCATAAAAATTAGCTAGAACTACCATGTGTCAACATGTATAAATCTTAGTAACTTAATGTTGAGTGAGAAATGCAAGACATAGTAAACTATGTAGAGTATGATTGAGTATTTAATTGTAGAGTTGAGCAATAGTTTATGAGTATTTATCACAGTATCAATGTAAATAAATAAATGAAATAAAAGAGAACAGCACATAAACCAATAAACATTGTGTGTCTTTAACCAAGGATTATGATCAATTCTGTCCACCTGAATTAAAAAATATAAAAGTGGGGAGTAATAAGTAAATTTAAATTAATAAAAATCCATAATAATCACACAACTCTACTAGTTATGAGACTTAAAGAGACCTCCATTTTCCCATCATTAAAATGCACATGTTCTACACATATGTCTGAGAACTACATATTTGACTACCTGCTGTAAATCAGAATACTTTTTGACCCCAGAAACTACTGGCCTCAGTTCTCAAAAGATCCTAATTCCCTCTACTTCTTTTTCTAATTATTATGGCTGAAATCCCACAATGTTTGACACACAAAGCTAGAAACCAAATAGAGTATCCCTTAAATCAGTCTCTTTCATTTTAATTTATATGTATCTTATTCTAAACTCATCTTTACTGAGATGCAGAGGGAATTTGAACGGTGGAGCAGGAAATGGCTTTAATTGAATGTAAATCTTGATTGAAATAATTAACTTACATTAATAATACTAACAATACTTAACATATATCTAGTGCTTAAAATTTGCCAGCCTTTGTTCTATGTGTTTGTTTGTATATTTCACTTAATCCTCATAACATATCTAGGAGATTAATATTTTTAGGACTCACTTTTGTATAGATGAGTAAACTGAGGCATAAAGTAGCTATTATTGGTTGAATTGTGTCCCCCCTGCAAATTCATACGTTGAAGTTCTACCCTCTAGCACCTCAGAATGTGCTTACATTTGGAGATAGGAAATTACCTTTAAAAAGGTAATTAAAATTAAATGCGGTCAGATGTGTGGGCCTTAATCCATTATGACTGGTGTCCTTATAAGAATGGGAGATTAGGACACAGATACGCACACAGGGAAAATTGTATGAAAACACTGGAAGAAGAAGGGCATCTACAAGTCAAGAAGAGAAGCCTTAGAAGAAATTAACCCTGCCATACCTTGATCTAGGACCTCTAGCCTCCACAAATGTGAGGAACTAAATTTCTGTTGTTTATGCCATCAGTCTGTGGTACATTGTTAAGGCCATTGTAGCAAACTAATATCATGACTTTCCCAAGTTCATCCAGCTAGTAAATGGTGGAGGATGGATATAAATCAAGAAATTAATTTAAGTCTACATTATAAGAAACTCCTCTGTGACCTTTCACTGGTATGAGTTAAATTTCAAAATGAGAGGAGAGGATGGAACCAAAAGGAGGTCTGAAATTGGAAAGTTCCCTGAGCTTTGCTGAGGCTTTAAATGACATGTTCTTTCTCACAGTCTTATGTTATCACAGATTAATTTATTTACAAAGCCATTTCTCTCTAAAGAAAAATTTGCTTAAATATCTGACATGCTTCAAATTATCTTACCTTTTGTATATGTTTCTTTCCTTCCTGTATGTCTTCCTTTTTCTTGTCTTAAATCTTTATATTAAATTACTAGGGCTACTGTAATAAAATATCACAAACCGGGTGACTTAAAACAACAGAAATGTATTCTCTAACAGTTCTAGGAGCCATTAATCTGACATCAAGCTTTAGATAGGTTTGTGTTATCTCTGAAGACTCTAGAGGAGGATCTTTCCTTGTCTTGTCCTAGACTCTAATAGTTGCTGGCAATCCTTAGTGTTACCTGGCTAGTGGCAGCATGGCTTCAGTCTCCACCTCCATCTTCATATGGCCTCCTTCCCTCTAGGCATGTCTCTGCACCCACATTTCCATATTTTTGTAAGAACAACAGTCATTGGATTTAGGGCCCACCCTAATCCAGTGTGACTTCATCTTAATTACGTCTGCAAACATCATTTTTCCAAATAATGTCATATTCACAGGTACTGGAGGTTAGGACTTGAATGTATTTGGGGGGTGGGGGGTGGGATGCAATTTAACTCACAACACCCCCATAGATTATTTTTTACCATATAGCCAGATGAGTCTGAAATGAAGTCATACTCAATCCAAACAGACCAAAATATTTGTGATATGTATAGCCTATTTATAAGCTTTTAGTGTTCCACATCACATGAAGTCATTAACCATATTTGATCTCCTATATGATGCCAAAGATTATGTCCCACTAGATAATTAATAAATTATTAATGAAGGAAAACAAGAAAAGTCACTAAGTTCTGTTCTTTTTTTGCTTTAGGTTACTTATCGGCTTGGCCAAAAAGTGACTTTGGTTTTTAAATAAAAATAAAAGACACATTTTTCATTTTCACCAAGAAATTTATTGAAAAATATATTGACCATTTTGTTCCACTACCTTCTGCCATTTTTCAGGCAATTTCATAATTCCATCTTCCCAAAACTTTTTATCTTTTTAAGCAAAGAACTGTTCCAGGTGCCTTTTAGTCTTCTAGGGAATGGAAATTTTTTCCATTAAGAGAATTTTGTAAATACCAAAATAAAAGGTGCAATGTCTGGTGAATACGGAGGGTGAATCAGAACTTCCCAGCCAAACTGTAACAGTTTTTGCCTGGTCATCAAAGAAACATGCTGTCTTGCATTACCCTGACGGAAGATTATGCGTTTTCTGTTGACTCATTCTGGATGTTTTTCATCAAGTGCTGCTTTCAGTTGGTCTAATTGGAAGCAATACTTGTTGGAATTAATCGTTTGGTTTTCCGGAAGAAGCTCATAATAGAGGAGTCCCTTGCAATCCCACCATATACACAACATCACCTTCTTTGGATGAAGATTGGCCTTTGGTGTGGTTGGTGGTGGTTCATTTCACTTGCCCCACCATCTCTTCCATTCTACATTATTGTACAGTATCCACTTTTCATCGCCCATCAAAATTTGTTTTAAAAACAGAACATTTTCATTACGTTTAAGTAGAGAATCACATGCAGTCGGTCAAGAAGGTGTTTTTCGCTTAATTTATGTGGAACCCAAACATCAAAGCGATTAATATAACCAAGCTGGTGCAAATGATTTTCAACTCTTGATTTGGATGTTTTGAGTATGTCGGCTATCTCCCGCGTGGTATAACGTTGATTGTTCTCAGTTAATGTCTCGATTTGATTGCTATCAACTTCAACTTGTCTACCTGACCATAGAGCATCGTCCAGAGAGAAATCTTCAGCATGAAACTTCACAAACCACTCATGACACGTTCGATCAGTCACAGCACCTTCTCCATACACTGCACAAAGCGTTTTTTTGTGTTTCAGATGAGTTTTTACCTTTCTTGAAATAATAAAGCAAAATATGCTGAAAATGTTACTTTTTTTCTTCCATCTTCAATATTAAAATGGCTACACAAAAATTCACCAATTTTGGTAATTTTTTTTTTTTAATGCACGCTGATGTGACAGCTGTCACAATACAATCTAACAAAATTGTTTCGAATGAAGTTAAAGACAACTAAGCGCTACTAGAGCCATCCTATGGAAAAAAATGAACGAACCTTTTGGCGAACCCACAATACATAGCCCATACTCTTCATCTGCTATCGAATTTGAAAATATGATTCTAGCTTATGGAGAAAAGGAGGCTAGGGGCCAAACAGTGACTGGCAAGGTTTATTACTTTAACTACTTTATAAACTTCCTGAAAAGTAGTGTCATATTTCATATCTTTTGGGGGCATATTTTATATCCCCCTGATATTTCATGCACTCCTATAATAAAAGTTCAGTGATGGAATAATTGCTCCCTCTAAGTTTAGATTAGGTTTCTTCTTGCTGCACATCTTCATTTGTTCATTTCATCAATATTTAGTGATTTCCAATTATGTGCTAAACACAATACAATGGATATTAAAAATAAATTTGAAAAATTCTACACCTTAGAGTTTCTGATCACTTTCACATTTATTATAATTTTTTGAATTAAAAAGAACTTCTTCCAAATTATTGTGCTCTTTTACTTATTTTATGTAAGTTATATTAATCATATTCTATCAGCAAATGAAACAGAAATAAAATAGAAACTCTTGAAGACAGACTTCTTGGCTATTTCATGAGCATCACTTGAAGATGTTATAAATTATAATGTGTTGCAATAAAGCACACATGAAATAATAGAGAAGTAAGGAAGAAAATTAACCTGTAACCTAAAACAAAACTTTTATATTATAGGGAATAGAAGTTGATACCATAGTTTTCTGTAGCAGAGTTTAAATCATTGGATTTAATATCACACACATCATCACTGTCCCCACCCCCTCATCCCTCAATACATGCCAGTTGACAAAAGAGAAATTTAACAATACCTTGATCATTAAGGTAGATTCACAATGCTATTTGAGAAGTAACTCTTGCTACTATTCTGTAAATTTGAGAGTTTTTCAGAAGTTAAAACAATTAAATCAATTAAAGGAAGCCCTGTGCCTATAACAAAATTCAGGAGGGAGAGATCTAGTTTCTCAGAAGTTCAGGTGTAAAGAATTTATAGATTTTATTTGGATACAAACTCAATACTTATAAACATGACAATAATAATATATAGCTTGAAATGTGATTAGAATTAAAAATATTTCCATTAGAAAATGTTTTTCTTTTATTCTGTATCTATATGAGATGATAGCTGTTCACTAAACTTATTGTGGTAATCATTTTATGATGTATTTAAGTCATCATTATACTGTTCACTTTAAACTTATAAAGTGTCAAGTATACCTCAGTAAAAGTCGAAGAAAAACAAATAAAATAATAATAATTTCACTGGACTTTGAAGGCAGAAACATCTTTTTTAACTAACATAATCTTAATACAGTGTCTGTCGTTAAAAATTTTTTAAACAAATGAATAACATGTGGCAAATAATAATCAGTCAATAAATGGTAATTTTTACTGTTAAAAAAAAAGAATGTGAACAACACACCAAGACCTTTGCTACTGTGGGTACCAAATAGAATGCCATTCACAGATTTAAATAACATTGCTCTTTCTGAAAGGAAAATGAACAGATTTTATTCCAGGTCAACTAAAAACTTGCATTGTACCTAAGAAAGTAGAACATTACTACATTTTATGTTACCTTGGAAAAAGGTTATTTCAACAGTACCATTAATTTATTAGTATAAAACTGGCTAATTTCCCCAAGGTTCTTAAAATTTGAGAGCACATCTTTGAGGCTTCTGAAGTGCAATTATTGAAAAATGAGTAAAAAGCTTAAATTGGAATAAATGTAATAATCTTTGTTTGACTTTTCCTAATATCACAATCAATCTAAAGAGAGTTGTACCCTGTGTAGAGCTTAATATGAAAATACACCTCTCTCCTAGCTTAATGTGTGAGTTTAATTTAACCTTGTTTTAAAGAAGAAAACATAAAGATATTTATAAAATAAATTCATCATATTTCTATATAAATAAAAATTATTAGAACCTAAAATTCCTAAATTATTGAGAGATTATACCAGATATCTAGGGAGTATAGAAAGACCAGATATAACTTCAAACAAATTTTCCCTTTTCTATTTGTGACTTTGGTCCAAAACTGCACATAATCTCCATACCTTATGGTCTGGGTTGGACTGTAAGAAAGCCTTGATGACTCTGGTTTCTGAATCGCATTTATGTCTGTGGCCATGTGAGATGGCCCAGAGCAACACTGCATTTATAGTCCACTCAGAAGTCACATCTGAGATTTTGTATCTTTCTCACGTGCTTCAGGGAAAGATGGTGGGGAGGGTTTGGAGGTTGGGGAATGAGCAGTCTGGAAAG
This sequence comes from Physeter macrocephalus, assembly GCF_002837175.3. NCBI lineage: Eukaryota > Metazoa > Chordata > Mammalia > Artiodactyla > Physeteridae > Physeter > Physeter macrocephalus. Next base: position 114,872,789 of record NC_041217.1, read on the forward strand.
GGGAGAGAGCTGACTGGGTGAAATCCAAATGCCCTTTTGCTAGCAGAATGGCAGGAAAGTTATGAATGTCACATTTTAATATATTTTCTCTTATGTAACATCACCCTTTAACTCACCTGGTAAACTAATCAGTTTGCTTGCTTTTGTTTGTTTTCCTCCTTTCCTCTAACTCATGCTGTGAACAGCATTTAACTTCCCAAGGACCAGAGCCACCTCCTGAATAGAAATTCTTTTTCAGGTATTGGATTCCATATGCATTTTGAGGAAGTGGGTGAAGCATAGACATAAGCAACCAACTGCAAGCATTAGGAGAGAGGCCATAAATGTGGTGTTTGCCTCCATTTTTGTTCATTTGCAAATTTTTTATTCCTCATCAAATTCTATCTACTAATGCAGTGTCTAAAATGTAAGTTCCTAAGCATTACATTATTCCTTGACCTTTTCAGAATTAATCCTCTTTGGAGGCTTAGGGTTGAATCTTTTGTACCTTAATGCTTAAGATGTATCACTGGCAAAATATGTCTCAATAAGAGGCAAGGTCCAAGTGAAGGGAAGCTATTTTGGTATACTTAGATACATCTGAAAAATTCAGTATTTTCACTTCTTTATCATGAATATAGAAATGCACTCTTGAATTACATTATACATAGCTCATTATAGGAAAAATGATGTCATTCTTTACCATGCTTAACTAGGAAGCTTGGAGAAACTTTCTGTGCTCATTCTCTTCAGACTGAAGATGTGATGTTTTTGAAGTTACAGAAAATACCATCATATAAACTTTCCTTTAGTCAGCAAACTTAATCTAATTTAAAATTCTAGAATTTATAACTTGAATATATAGATTATTTTTAATAAAAAAGAAAATCAAGTTTAGCATCATAAACCAAAACATCTACTTTAAGAAATTAATGAGAGGTTTTATAAGAAAAGACATTTCATTGTTAATAACTCCTTAGCTAAGGAAAATATACAGCTATATTCTTCTACTGCTTACTTTAGATATTAAATTTTCTTGAATTGGCATCTACAAAACTGACCTGAACTATAAGAGGTTATGCACAATAGAATTACCAAAATGCTTGGAAATTAAGGATTTTAAAATCAAGCTAATGTCTGTTGGACAATGTTCATACAAAGATTTTGTTCTACAATATTAAAGGATATCAAGAATCATATATATTCTTCTGTAAATCTAGATAAAAGATGAGTCTCTTAAAGTTATACTTTTCTTTTGACTCATTATTGCTATATTAAATTTGAAAATAAACATCTCTACACAAAAGGAAAAACAGATTCATAGCTAAATTACCCATTTAAGTGAAAAACAGCTCAGCTTCACAATAAACCTGACTAATATCAGGCTTTATTGCAATTTAGAGCCAATTGACACAATCATTATCAACGAGTTGGCTATTTTACAAAAATCTCTCTTACCCTCCAAAAATTGTTGTTTCTCCTGAAACATTTTTCACGTACTAAACTCAGTATACCAACTTTTTCCCCCTCAGCATTGTAAATGATATGCACTAAAGTCCTATTTCTCAAGCCTGTTTTATTTTCTCTTTACAATCTCTGTTTTCAAGCCTCTCTATCCCCAAGAAACTCAACTAGACAGTTTTAGAATCTGTAGTAAATATATGTTTGATTTGGTCTAATTTGCTATGACCTAACAAATAACAGTAGCTATTTAACTGTTGGTGGTTGACTTCAAAACAGTAATTTTTATCCATCAGAGGTTTTCCAAAAATAAAAATAAAAAACAAACTATCACTCATTCACATTCATTCCGATAATTCTTGGTGAATGGATCTAAAAGCAAATGAATGCACAAGTCCTTCAAATGTTTTAACTGCCTTTATTATATTCAGTGTTTGCTCAGTTATCTTTAAGTAATGAGCATTATACCCTTGATAAATCCAGGAACAAACAGAACTCTTCCACTCATAAAGTTCACATCTATTTGTAAATTGCAATTAACTCTTGTCCATATAAAACAAAATATTATTTGCAAATCTGCTCTGCTAATGTTGAACCCAAGTGGAATAAATGGATAAGAGTAGTCATTTATCCATCCATTCATTCTTTTTTTCCTATTCTTTTAAAATCCCTTCAAAATATTTATGCATGTCTATATGCTAAATTCTTTCATTATGAAGGAAAAAAAAAAAAAAAGGTGGAGCCTGCATCATAGGGCCTGCATCTAGGAGCTTAAAGTCTAAGGTACACATGCAAGCACATAATTATCATATATCAAGGCTTTCATTCTTTCATTCATCAAATGTTTATCGAAGGCTTCCTGTGAACTTGTCTCTGTGACAAGCGAGGGAGATACAACAGAGTCAAAACTGTTATGGTCCTGCCTTGGATTTTTACAATCTTGAGAGGTTGTGGGGCTGGGAGAGACCTCCAGTTATAAAAATCATACTACAAATAAACAGTAATTTTAAAATGTGAGAGGTATTATAAAGGATAGATGGTATAGATAGTATATATGAATAGGACATAACCTAGTTTGGAATGAGGGCAGAGTTATCTATCACAAAGTGACTTCAGTTAAAAGCTGAAGTTCTGTAAGGACTAAACCAAGTGAAGAGAAAAAGAAAAATAACTTTAATGGAGAATTAGCTAAAGCCATATTCCTGATAGTGCTGATAAGTGAAAATAAAGGATTTATGGGAGAAAAAAATGTATATATGTGACCTTTACTCACTTCATGCAAAAAATCTTTACCTTCAGGATCTGCTGATTTTTTTAAGCAAGATGGCCTTTATTTTCATTTACACACTCATTTAGAATGTTGAATATTTAGTGCCCACTTTAATAATTAGTATAGATAAATTAAATCAATTAACAAAATATTTCTAGAATTTTTAATAGTATTCTTATAAAAGTTTAACAACCTTATTCAAATAATCATTCCAAATAAAAGAGTGTATACCATTCACGAAAGTTTATATACTATTCACAAAGATGCTGCTAAATTTTCCCAGATTTCCCATGGCTTTGTTTAAAGTTTAAAATTTCAATATGAAATCAGACCCTACCCCAACCAAAAAAAGGAAGAATTAAGAAGATCAGAAAGACCTAGTCTTACTAAATTCCTATACTCTAGTCCCAGAGAATGTGCTCTCATGAAGAACATTGAATATGACTGGACAGTGATCTGTGTAAAAAGTGTCAATAACAGACTTACAGTAAATCACCCAGTGTTCTCTTACTCTTAACTAAGATTTAGAAAACTGTCCTGAGGAGCACTAGTGTTTCACAAAATACTAATATATACTCATGAAAAGGAAACAGATAACTGTGAGCTATATTGGGATTAAAAAAAATTAAAGAGATTTTGTATCATAGGATTTCTCAGAATTCTTAATATATTACACCTAGCATGTATAATATCCCCAATTAATTTGAACTCATAAGCATTTTTTAAAAAGAAAAACTTTAAATATCTTAGAGATATTCCTTATAGATATTCCTGAGAACACAGTTTGGGAAGCACTGCTTTAAATTGTTTCTTCTGTGATGAAATTGTCTTCTGCAAACCATCTATCTAGAACTGAAAATAAAACCTGTACTACACATTATTCTGTTCACGGAATATTTCCCTCTCTTGACTTTCCTGAAACGTGGTAGGATTGCACTAGCTGGTCTCCTTGTGGTGGTGTGTGGTCAAGTGAAAAGTTCTGTGCAATGAATTATGAGTGGAAGTGATAGCTTTTAATTCCAATTTGAAGAATTAAATTATCAGTGTGAGACCATGTAAATTTTTTTTTCTCCTTCTACCATGTTGGCTGACAACATTAGAGATGACGAATGCTCTGTTGGCCTGAGTTCCTGAGTGACTGTGATGAGCAGAGCCTTCCTCAAGGCTAGTGATGGACATAAGACAGAAGCAGAAACTAAACTTTCATCTTTCAACCCACTGGGATGTGAAGGTTGTTATTGCAGTGTGATCTAGCCTATCCTGGCTGATAGAGAACTCAAAGTGAAATACTGCATACTCATACTGTCAATTTTGTTTACATGGAACAACTGGTTACAAACAAAGAAAGATATGCAGAATACCAGTTCAGGACTCCTTTTTTTTTTCTTTTGGTAATATCAAAATCTACTATTTAAAGTTTATGGCATTTTCTGCCAGAGAATTGTGATATGTCTGTCCATTGAGCACATGACATTCAGTCAATGATAATTGATTGAGTGTAACTATATGCCATACTAACCAGATTACTTAGATGAGTGGATTCTTTCACCTCTAAAGTGTAAATTATCCTGAAAAAATCATTAGTTAAAAACAGAACATTTAAATCAGACATACATATGATGGGTTTTGGCTCTCCCTCTCAATGAACTATATGATCATGTACTTTATGAATTAGCTTTCCAATTCAGAAATAAGAAAAAAAGCTTATAATTATATGTTATAGGTTAAATAAAATAAAATACAGGCATACTTCAGAGATATGGGCCTGTTTGGTTCCAGATCACCACAACAAGGTGAATATCACAATAAAGCAGTCACACAAATTTTTTGGTTTTCCGGTGTATATAAAAGTTATCTTTACACTATACTGTAGTCTATTAAGGGTGCAATAGCCTTATGTCTAAAACACCAATGTACATACCATAATTTAAAAATACTTGACTGCTAAAAAATGCTGACCATCATCTGAGTCTTCAGCAAGTCGTAATCTTTTTCTTGGTGGAGGGTTTGAAATATTGCTACAATTACCAAAATGTAACACAGACACGAAGTGAGTTCTTCCACCATTTGGAAAAATGGTTGCTGATAGACTTGCATGATGCAGAGTTGCCACAAACCTTCAATCTGTAAAAAATGCAATATCTGTGAAGTGCAATAAAATGAAGTATGCTTGTAATAGATCAGGCTATAAGCCTAACACTAGTAATAATGAGTGCTAACTAAATGACATTAATTTCATGGGACTAACTTGGTAGTAATAGGAACATTCAGAAGTGGAATATATGTTTAATAAGAATCATAAGGTTTTATTTTTTTTCAAATTACTTGCCATCCATCATATGTATCTTTTTGTTGTTGCTGTTTCTAATTATTTTTTTAACATCCTTATTGGAGTACAATTGCTTTACAATGGTGCAACAGCCTCTGTTGTACAACAAGGAGAATCATACATACATAAACATACATCCCCACATCTCCTCCCTCCTGCATCTCCCCGCTACCCTCCACATCTCACCCCTCCAGGTGGACACAAAGCACTGAGCTGATCTCCCTGTGCTATGCAGCTGCTTCCCACTAGCCATCTATTTCACATTCGGCAATGTATATATGTCCATGCCACTCTTCCACTTTGTCCCAGCACTTCGTTCCAGCTTACCCTTCCCCCAGCCCGTGTCCTCAAGTCCATTCTCTACGTCTGCATATTTATTCCTGTCCTGCCCCTAGGTTCTTCAGAACCTTTTTAATTTTTTTTTTGATTCCATATACATGTGTTAGCATACAGTATTTGTTTTTCTCTTTCTGACTTACTTCACTCTGTATGACAGACTCTACGTCCACCCACCTCACTACAAATAACTCAATTTCGTTTATTTATATGGCTGAGTAATATTCCATTGTATTTATGTGCCACATATTCTTTATCCATTCATCTGTTTATGGACACTTCAGTTGCCTCCATGTCCTGGCTATTGTAAATAGAGCTGCAATGAACATTGTGGTACACGACTCTTTTTGAATTATGGTTTTCTCAGGGTATATGCCCAGTAGTGGGATTGCTGGGTCCTATGGTAGCTCTATTTGTAGTTTTTTAAGGAACCTCCATACTGTTCTCCATAGTGGCTGTATCAATATACATTCCCACCAACAGTGTAAGAGTGTTCCCTTTTCTCCACACCCTCTCCAGCATTTATTGTTTGTAGATTGTTTGATGATGGCCATTCTGATGGGTGTGAGGTGATATCTCAGTGTAGTATTAGAATTGCATTTCTCTAATGATTAGTGATGTTGAGCATCCTTTCAAGTGTTTGTTGGCAATCTGTATATCTTCTTTGGAGAAATGTGTCATTAGGTCTTCTGCCCATTTTTTGTATTGGGCTGTTTTTTTTTTTTTTGATATTGAGCTGCATGAACTGCCTGTATATTTTGGAGATTAATCCTTTGTCAGTTGCTCCTGTGATGTATGTCATAGAGTGTTCCGCCTATGTTTTTCTCTAAGAGTTTTATAGTGTCTGGCCATATATTTAGGTATTTAATCCATTTTGAGTTTATTTTTGTGTATGGTGTTAGGGAGTGTTCTAATTTCATACTTTTACATGTAGCTATCCAGTTTACCCAGCACCACTTATTGAAGAGGTTCTCTTTTCTCCATTGTATATTCTTGCCTCCTTTATCAAAGCTCAGGTGACCATATGTGTGTGGGTTTATCTCTGGGCTTTCTATCCTGTTCCACTGATCTATATTTCTGTTTTTGTGCCAGTACCATACTGTTTTGATTACTGTAGCTTTGTAGTATAGCCTGAAGTCTGGGAGCCTGATTCCTCCAGCTTGTTTTTCTTTCCCAAGATTGCTTTGGCTATTCGGGGTCTTTTGTGTTTCCATACAAATTGTGAAATTTTTTTGTTCTAGTTCTGTGAAAAAATGCCAGTGGTAGTTTGATAGGGGTTGCACTGAATCTGTAGATTGCTTTGGGTAGTAGAG
>NC_041217.1:114879729-114880330 GCF_002837175.3 Physeter macrocephalus
TTTTGCCTCCTTAGGTAGGTTTATTCCCAGGTATTTTACTCTTCTTGTTGCAGTGGTAAATGGGAGTGTTTCCTTAATTTTTCTTTCAGATTTTTCATTGTTAGTGTATAGGAATGGAAGAGATTTCTGTGCATTAATTTTATATCCTGCTAATTTACCAAATTCATTGATTAGCTCTACTAGTTTTCTGGTAGCATCTTTGTGATACTCTATGTATAGTATCATATCATCTGCAAACAGTGACAGTTTTACTTCTGTTTTCCGATTTGGATTCCATTTATTTCTTTTTCTTCTCTGCTTGCTGTGGCTAAAACTCCAAAACTATATTGAATAAAAGTGATAAGAGCGGGCAACCTTGTCTTGTCCCTGATCTTAGAGGAAACGGTTCCAATTTTTAACCATTGGGAATGATTTTGGCTGTGGGTTTGTCATATATGACCTTATTATGTTGAGGTAAGTTCCCTTTACACCTACTTTCTGGAGGGATTTTATCATAAATGGGTGTTGAATTTTGTTAAAAGTTTTTTCTGCATCTATTGAGATGATCATATGGTTTTTCTCCTTCAATTTTTTAATATGGTTTATCACATTGATTGATTTG
>NC_041217.1:114880391-114903752 GCF_002837175.3 Physeter macrocephalus
TGGAAGAGTTTGAGAAGGATAGGTGTTAGCTCTTCTCTAAATGTTTGATAGAATTCGCCTGTGAATCCATCTGATCCTGGGTTTTGGTTTGTTGGAAGATTTTTAACCACAGTTTCAATTTCAGTGCTTGTGATTGGTTTGTTTATATTTTCTGTTTCTTCCTGATTCAGTCTCAGGAGGTTGTGCCTTTCTAAGAATTTGTCTGTTTCTTCCACGTTGTCCATTTTATTGGTATAGAGTTGCTTGTAATAATCTTTCACAATCCTTTGTATTTCTGTAGTGTCAGTTGTTTCTTCTCCTTTTTCATTGTTAATTCTATTGATTTTAGGCTTCTTCCTTTTTTCTTGGTGAGGCTGTCTAGTGGTTTATCAATTTTGTTTATCTTCTCAAAGAACCAGCTTTTAGTTTTATTGATCTTTGCTATCATTTCCTTCATTTCTTTTTCATTTATTTCTGATCTGATCTTTATGATTTCCTTCCTTCTGCTAACTTTGGGATGTTTTTGTTCTTCTTTCTCTAATTTCTTTAGGTGTAAAATTAGGTTGTTTATTTGAGATGTTTCTTTTTTCTTGAGGTAGGACTGTATTGCTATAAACTTTCATCTTACAACTACTTTTGTGGCATCCCATAGGTTTTGGGTCATTGTGTTTTCATTGTCATTTGTTTCCAGGTATTTTTTGATTTCCTATTTGATTTCTTCAGTGATCTCTTGGTTATTTAGTAGTGTATTATTATGTGCCATGTGTTTGTATTTTTAACAGATTTTTTCCTGTAATTGTTATCCAGTCTCATAGTGTTGTGGTCGGAAAAGATACTTGAGACGATTTCAATCTTCTTAAATTTACCAAGGCTTGATTTACCAAGGCTTGTGACCCAAGATATGACTTATCCTGAAGAATGTTCCATGAGCAGTTGAGAAGAAAGTGTATTCTGTTTATTTTGGATGGAATGTCCTTTAAATATCAGTTTAGTCCATCTTGTTTAATGTATCATTTAAAGCTTGTGTTTCCTTATATATTTTAATTTTGGATGATCTGTCCATTGTTGAAAATAGGGTGTTAAAGTCCCTTACTCTGACTGTGTTGTTGTTGATTTCCCCTTTTATGGCTGTTAGCATGTGCCTTAAGTATTGAGGTGCTCCTATGTTAGGTGTATAAATATTTACAATTGTTATATCCTCTCGGATTGATCCCTTGATCATTATGTAGTGTCCTTCTTTGTCTCTTGTAATAGGCTTTATTCTAAAGTCTATTTTGTCTGATATGAGAGTTGCTACTCCAGCTTTCTTCTGATTTCCATTTGCATGGAATAATCTTTTCCATCCCCTCACTTTTAGTCTGTATGTGTCCCTATGTCTGAAATGGGTCTCTTGTAGCAGCATATATACAGGTCTTGTTTTTGTATATATTCAGCCACTCAGTCTTTTGGTTGGAGCATTTAATCCATTTACATTTAAGGTAGTTATCAATATGTATGTTCCTATTACCATATTCTTAATTGTTTTGGGTTTCTTATTGTAGGTCTTTTCCTTCTCTTGTGTTTCCTGCCTAGAGAAGTTCCTTAAGGATTTGTTGTAAAGCTGGTTTGGTGGTGCTGAATTCTCTTCACTTTTGCTTGTCTGTAAAGGTTTTAAATTCTACAACGAATCTGAATGAGACCCTTGTTGGGTAGGGTAATCTTGGTGTAGGTTTTTCCCTTTCGTCACTTTAAATATATCCTACCACTCCCTTCTGGCTTGCTGAGTTTCTGCTGAAAGATCAGCTGTTAACCATGTGGGGATTCCCTTGTATGTTATTTGTTGCTTTTCCCTTGCTGCTTTTAACATTTTTTCTTTGTATTTAATTTTTTGATAGTTTGATTACTATGTGTCTTGGCATGTTTCGCCTTGGATATATCCTGTATGGGACTCTCTGCACTTCCTCGACTTGCTTGACTATTTCCTTTCCCATATTATGGAAGTTTTCAAGTATAATCTCTTCAAATATTTTCTCAGAACCTTTCTTTTTCTCTTCTTCTTCTGGGACCCCTATAATTCGAATGTTGGTGTGTTTAATGTTGTCCCAGACGTCTCTGAGACTCTCCTCAATTCTTTTCATTCTTTTTTCTTTATTGTGCTCTGCAGTAGTTATTTCCACTATTTTACATTCCAGGTCACTTATCCGTTCTTCTGCCTCAGTTATTCTGCTATTGATTCCTTCTAGAGAATTTTTAATTTAATTTATTGTGTTGTTCCTCACTGTTTGTTTGCTCTTTAGTTCTTCTAGATACTTGTTAAACGTTTCTTGTATTTTCTCCATTCTATTTCCAAGATTTTGGATCACCTTTACTATCGTTTCTCTGAATTATTTTTCAAGTAGACTGCCGATTTTGTCTTCATTTGTTTGGTCTCATGGGTTTTTACCTTGTTCCTTCATCAGCTGTGTATTTCTCTGTCTTCTCATTTTGCTTAACTTACTGTGTTTGGGTTCTCCTTCTCACAGACTGCAGGTTCGTAGTTCCCATTGTTTTTGGTGTCTGTCCCCTGTGGCTAAAGTTGGTTCAGTGGGTTGTGTAGGCTTCCTGGTGGAGGGAACTGGTGCCTCTGTTCTGGTGGATGCAGCTGGATCTTGTCTTTCTGGTGGGCAGGACCACATCCAGTGGTGTGCTTTGGGGTGTCTGTGAACTTATCATGATTTTAGGCATCCTCTTTGCTAATGGTCAGGGTTGCGTTCTTGTCTTGATAGTTGTTTGGCATAGGGTGTCCACCACTGTAGCTTCCTGGTCGTTGAGTGGAGCTCAGTCTTAGTGTTTAGATGAAGATCTCTGGGAGAGCTTTCGCTGTTTGATATGACATGGGACCGGGAGGTCTCTGGTGGGCCAATGTCCTGAACTCAGCTCTCCCACCTCAGAGGCTCAGGCCTGACACCCAGTTGGAGCACCAAGACTCTGTCAGCCACCTGGCTACTGCCCAGGCTGGGGATTCGATTAGCTCGGCAGCGGTGCCGGCTGCAGCTCACGCTCCCGGGGCTCCACTCTCAGCCCCATTATATGTATCTTTTAGGAGATTCTATTTCCCCACCTACATTTCAATAATTTTTACTTCATAGAAGAAAGCATTAATCTGCCATCTTCTAAATTGTGTTTTTTTTTTGTTTGTTTGTTTTTTGTTTTTTTTTGTGGTATGCGGACCTCCCTCTGCTGTGGCCTCTCCCGTTGCGGAGCACAGGCCCCGGACGCGCAGGCCCAGCGGCCATGGCCCACAGGCCCACGGGCCCAGCCGCTCCGTGGCATGTGGGATCCCCCCAGACCGAGGCGTGAACCCGGTTCCCCTGCATCGGCAAGCGGATGCGCAACCACTGCGCCACCAGGGAAGCCCCCTTCTAAATTGTTTAATAGTAATCTATTACAACTGATAAAACTTTACTATTGACATGTTTATTATTGATTAGAAAAGGTTTTTTCCTGTTTTACTTATACAGACTTCTATACAAATAAATATATTTAATATAAGCATATATATATCATTGATATATTTAAATATATACATGTATCAATCCCAAAAGACTGTGTCATTTTATGAAGATAGAAGAAGAATGACCGATTTACAGAATAATTTGTAATCAATTATGAGAACTGTATTAGTTACGGCTCTGCAGAGAAACAGAACAAATAGGATGTGTGTGTACACATATAAAGAGAGCTTTATTTGGGAGAATTGGCTTATGTGATAGTGGGGGTGAGCAAGTCCAAAATCTGCATAGCAATCTGGCAAACTGCAGACCTAGGAAATAGTTGATGTTGTAGTGTTAATCCCAAAGGCAGTCCAGAGGCAGAATTTTTTCTTCCTGAGGGAACCCTCAGTCTTTTTCTCTTAAGGCTTTCAACTGACCAGGTGAGGCCTACCCACACTGTGGCGGTAAATCTGTTTAACTCAAAACCTACTGACTTAAATGTTATTCAAATCTTAAAAACACCTTCACAGCACTATCTATAATGGTGTTTGCCCAAATACCTGGGCACAATAGCCTAGCAAAATTAACACATACAATTAACTATCACAAGAATAAATGATCTCATAGTATTTGGGGTGCAGAAAGCAAGTCTAATATCTAGTAATAATTTAACTTTCAACAAATGACAATGACAAATAAAACTTTATCCTTGAAGACCCAACTAAATGGAGCACACTTTCTTCCATCCCTTGACCTCAAGTGTTTAAAACTGTTTACAGTTTTTGAATTGAAAGTAGCAAAACCATTTCATAACCAACTAAATTGGGGCCATTATCCAGGACTCACAGGTGTTTCATAAAGGAATTTCATACATAAATATATTTTTATACAATGTTAGAGGGAAAAATGTAGAAAGCAGTTTTCTGCTTTGTTGAAAAATCTAAAGACCTTTTACACCGAGAACAAAAATGCAAAATAATACATAACTATAGAAACCAAGCTTCCTCCTTTATGCCCTCGCTGTTCCTTATGCTACACATCAAACATAACTCATTTGACACAGTGGTCTTGATTTATTTGTTTATATGCTTGTATCTTCTGCAAAATATTAGTTATTTGAGACCAGGGATGATATCTTGCTTTTCTTTGTATCACCAGCACATGTCAGAGTGTTCAGTAGCTCTTAACAAATGTTTATTCAATTGAATCCATACTTTGAAGTTTGAAAAATATTTTCACATACCGTTAATGTTTGTTCCAACCATATAGCATTAGTTCTATTGCTGGTGTAACAAACAAATACAAATTCAGTGGCTTAAAGCACCACAAATGTACTATAGTTCTGTAATGTATGGGCAGACTGTATTCCTTTCTGGAGGCTCTTGCTCATTCAATTGCTGGGATAATTCAGTTCCTTTTCGTTCTGTGACTGAGTTCCCTATTCCCTTTCTGGCTGTCAGCTGAGCTCTGTTACAAGCATCTAGGGGCTGCCTGCATTCCTCCACTTTAAGTTCCCTCCCTCTGTCTCCAAAGCCACTTCTCTCTCATACTGTGACTCCCTGCTGCCTCTTCTTTTAGCAGATCTTTGACCATTCTGCCTTCCTCTTCAGCTTTGGGAACCCATGCCATTGCACCCTCCCAGATAATCCAGAATAATGTCCCTATTTTAACGTCCTATTTTAAATCTTAGTTCCATCTACAAAGTCCCTTTTACCATGTAAAGTAACATAATTACAAGCTCCAGAGATTAGAGCATCGGCAATTTGAGGGTCATTATCCAATCTGCCATATGGAGTACCTTTATAAAGATCCTTATTTTATAGGTGAAACACCTGAGGGTAGAATGCAAGGTGCTTTCCCATAGTCCACACAGAGCTTCAATCCCAAACAGACCATCTGGCAACAATGTTGTATCTTTCCACTGTACCAAACTGTCATGTTATCCCCAAAAGTAATAATGAGAAAACGCTCTGGATATAACATTGAAATTAAAGTCATCCAGTAAAAGAAAAGAGGCAAGCAAAGCCAATTGTGGCTTTTCACATAATAGTGTTAAAAGAATATGCATTTTAAAAGTAAATAAATAAATATCCAAAGTGTATATACATCCAAAATGAAGGTGAATAATAACTAAGAAGAAGAGAGGGAGAGCAGGAAGCATATAATGAGCCCTATTTACTTCCTTCTTCATGTTTGGGCCACAAGCCTTAAGACCTAAAGCAAAATTGATGTCAGACAATGAACAGTTTGCAGAGTATAAACAGAGATAAATTCCTATCCCCTGGACTAACAGTATAAGACTGCAGCCTATGGAATGAAGAGAGGATTTGTATAGATTGGCCAGATCTACCGTAAGATTTCAAGGTCACTTTATAGAGCTACTTACTTCATGATGAGACTTCATATAGCTACACACCTTAATAAATTTATATCAGACCAAGCTGTGCTTTATCAGAGATAGATAGACAATTTCTTGACATATTCTAAAGCTTCTGGATTACATCTTCGGAATAAAATATGAAATCTAATAGCTGTGTTTTGCAGTTAGTATGTGGTTTGCTGCTCTTGCCGTTAAAAAAAGGAAAAAACACCATAAGCCCACTAACCATCCCTTATCCAACGAGGTACTTTAAGAAGTAAGGAAAACAGAAACTCGTGAATTATTTATTTTAAATGTGGCCATTTCAATAGAAGCAGCTCAGTGTCTACTACAGCCCAACCTCAAAAGAGTAATGCATACACACACAAAAAACATATTTCTCTATGTGAAAGAGAACATAGCTTTAACTGAAAAAATGTCATCTAAAACTGTAATGATTAAACATTGTAAATGCTAACTTCATGTTAAATAAAATTATAATTATATTGCAACAACAAATCAAAACTACCAGCCAATTCGCTTTTCCTGAGTAAGTCTAGTGAACATTTTACAAAATCAGTATAAAAAAATCCACTTTATTTTGTTTTGATTTTCTATTTCTTTCTTAGATTAAAAAATTGAAATGAATAAATGTACAAATTTAAAACTTTATGCTCAACACTTGATTATGCATGTTAATGAGAGATCAAAGCATTGGTATTCAAAAATAAGACATAATCCCCCAGATATTCATGTTTTTCATTAGAATGTGGTCATGTATACAATTGGATAAACACACAGGCTCTGTCCACATGATAATAAATCAACTGGTTAAACAGTGAACAATTTAGGTAGCCTATGCTTACTTTGCTTGCATGATGCCAAGTGTTTGATATTTTGTTTTTATATGTTAGCAATTCTATTGCTTAATCAATTTAAGCCACTAGACTTTTTAATACATTCTAGACAAAGCCATATTTATATGAAAATATTCCCATATGCAGCTCCTCTGTGTCTAGCTTCTGCTGCCATCAGAACAAGCCTTATATGATTGATATGGCGTAATGAAAGGGAAAAGTCTAGCAATATGCATGAAATTAATCATCTTTTCTCATTGAAGCAGATGTGCCAGTGGGTGCACGGTGTGTGCACACAGGTATTCGTAGGCAAAATTTTACCTGTCTGCAAACATTACTGTTGTTATTTTATTATAATTATTTTGCTCTAAGAGTGGTAACATGAACAGTTGCAGGAAGTAGCATAGGTAAGAGGAGCACAGGGTTTGGGAATTAGGATACCTGAGACTTTTTGTTCCATCTAGCCTTTTCATGCTATTTGGCAAATCACTTAACCTCTCTAGATCTTGGATTCCTCATCCTTAAAAAGAGTCTTATGTAAGTTTATTATCTCTAAGAAATTGACTCATTCCTGGCAGACAGTGTGTATTCTTTCAGATAATGTCAGATCTGTCTGGTTTCTCTTCTATAGCCAGCCTAGACTATGCCACAAATAGCAGCTCCAACCATCTGGGAGCTAGGAAATAAACCTGCTTTTCATACATGACTTAAATTGAGTTTCTTAAACTTCTATGTGCATAAGCATCACCTTGAGGATTTCCTCAAAGGTGCCAACTTACCTGTCCCAGCCTCAGTAACTCTTATTCAACAATTACATGGTAGGGCTTAAAAACCTGCATGTTAATTGTCATCCAAAATAATTCTTTCATAGATGATTCTCAGACTACATTTTGAGAAACACCTACCCACACTTAATGGAAGCCATAACCACATGGAAAGCATCATCTGTATAGTGAGCAGTTAACATTTGTCCTTGGATTATGGCTATAATTATAAATGAATTTCTGTTATAGTCCTGATTGCTTAACAGGTGGTTTAGTCTGGTTTCCCCAGATGAGAATATCGAGAGTAGAATTTGTGCACAAGAGTTCTCAAGAGAAACCAAAACAGGAATGGGAAAATCAGGATAGATCCAGGCCAAGAAACTTAGCAAGGTGAAGTCACGCATTCAGAAAGCTTTGGAGTGTAAATTACATTGTATTTTATTGCATATCCTGGTAACACAGCTGGGCCTTTGAACTATGGCACCAGTACCTCATTGGCTACTGCATGCTCTGTGGGAACAAAAACTACCAGGCATCTTCCTGAGACAAGTGGCTCCGGGACCAAAAGGACAGTCTTTGAAAATGACTGCAGATTGCAGTCCTTAGGAGGGGAGCATGCAGAAGTTGGGGGTGTATTTTCCAAGGGTATCTAATTGGGTCGGGATCCAGCAGTTTCCACGTCAGCTGGCTATCTCATATTCTATTTCTTAATATTCTATTAAGTCTACTTAAATACTAAATACTTGCAAGCTATACATTTCTTGCTTTTGACATTCAGTTAGCCTGAGAACCCTGAAAATGGAACTTGAATAGTGAAGTTCAACCCCCAAATATGCCACTTTGGCATATTGATTATTTTGAGTTAAAGGCAATTGAGAAACAGCAGGTGCCAGAAGGGCACTCTGACCCTCCTTTTTCTACCTAAAAGCAGGAGATAAAAATCCATGTGAAAAATGCCCTCCCTATACCAGGAGGAAGGAACACGTTCTTATTACCAGAGACGGGAAATTGAGGCTGAGAAATCTGTACAAACCAATCTTGTTAAACTAACTCTTACTTCCTAGTTATTTCTCTACAATTCTCCAAACCTCTTTGTCTTGTTTCTTTGTCTAAAAGTTATAAATGCTTTGTGCTCTGGTCAGTTCTTCGTGTCTTCAACCTCTTGAGAAGGCTCCCGTGTAATAATTTAATCAAATGTGTATCCTTTACTCCTGCTAATCTGTTTAATCATTTCAATTTTTAGACCAAGTCAGAGTCTCTTAGAGGGTAGAGAAGAACTTTTTCCTCACTAAAGTAGCCAATTCAATTGGATTTTCCCCCGAATGTTCTTCTGCTTTGTATTTCCTAATTCTGATCTCAGTGTTCTTTCTCAGAATTCCATCATAGTGTATCACACACGTTGTCACAGAGCACAGAGCATTTAAAATTCAAAATATAGCATTGCTTCTTGTCTTTAGTTAACCCTTATGAATTCTGGACTCCATTCCTCACGCTACTGCTTGCTAGGCACACACTCTCTTGCTGAACTTTCCATTTGATCTCGCCTCAGTCACTCTTAGACTGCCCTAGGACAACTGTCCATCCAAACAAGTCTAGTTTGATTCAATTTGAATTAAGCAAGATTAACTGGAATCCACAGACCAGTTCAGAATTAGATTTGGGAAACAGAAGTCTTTGTAATTGCATAATGATTAAAAAGATGTGCTTATGTAACATTTTAACATTGAAATTAAATGTTCTTAATTTCCCTATTTAGTTAATTTAATCCAATGTACAAAATGGTCTGTTCCCTAAGTCTTATACAAATACAAACTGCTAGTTAGGACTATATAATAAAGATAGTAAAAGATGATCAGTGAACAGGTTTAAAAAATCAAGTTAAAATTATCTCATATGCTTTTAATGTCCTACTTGGGACTAGTGAATTGCATATAAATCTAGAAGTAGCTGCAAAATTGTCTATTCAGTGGAAACATGTGTAGAGATTATTTTTTGCTATCTGTCTGTTCTGCCATGTAAAGTGATGAAGATGTTGGTGAGTCAAAGTGCTAGTAACATATTCCTTGAAGTTATAATGCACTTCTAGTGATGAGGAATGAGTAGTGCTAACTCTGGATATACTGACCTAAAGTACATATCTGAAAAAACATTAGAATGACAAATATTGAAGATTTTTTTTCTACAAGATGACAAATTTAGAGTACTTGGAGGTAGTTGTATATTTGACAAGACACTTATCTACCTATCAGACAAAAGATAAAACTTTGAAAGCTGAATTGTGTGCTAGTGTGTGTGCGCGCGTGTGTGTGTGTGTGTGTGTGCACATGTGCATGCGCATGACTAAAAGTGTCTTCAATATTGGAGAATAAATAGAATAAGTCAATCAGTTCCATCTTCCCTAGACACATAATGATTCGGTTAGTCATCACAATTTTGCATAACAGGGATTTTCACCAGTTTTTTTTTTGTTTTCTTTTTTTTTTGGTTTGTTTCTTTTTTTGTTTTTTGTGGTACGTGGGCCTCTCACTGTTGTGGCCTCTCCTGTTGCGGAGCACAGGCTCTGGACGCACAGGCTTAGTGGCCATGGCTCACAGGCCTAGCCGCTCAGCTGCATGTGGGATCTTCCCGGACCGGGACGAGAACCCATAACCCCTGCATCGGCAGGCGGACTCTCAACCACTGCACCACCAGGGAAGCCCTCACCAGTATTTTTTAAAACAAGTTTTCCAAAATTACTAACGTGAATATTTTCTTTCCATATATTTGACTAAATATTACGTTAGAATTAACTAATCATTTTGGTTCACCTAATAATCTAACACATACTAGCACTAACCAAATAACCTTTTGGCATCTCCAAGCATTTATTAAAATGTTACAGGTTGGCCAACAAAAAGAGTTTAGAATTGACAAATAAAATGCCTAGATTCCAAAATAATACAGGTTGAAAATTCAGTTTCTATGAATGGAAAATAAGGTAGGTACAGAATCTTTACATTAAAGCAGAAGATGGGGATGTGGGTATTGCAGGAATTTTGTTGATTTTAGAAAAGCAGAGGATATAGCAAGCAGAATCCTTTTTGTAAGGGAAAAGAGTGGTCATATTTATAGACTTCAAAGTGTTTTAAGTTTTATTTGAGCATTTTTTTTTTTTGCGGTACGCGGGCCTCTCACTGCTGTGGCCTCTCCCATTGCGGAGCACAGGCTCCGGACGCGCAGGCTCAGTGGCCATGGCTCACGGGCCCAGCCGCTCCGTGGCATGTGGGATCTTCCCAGGCCGGGGCACGAACCCATGTCCCCTGCGTCGGCAGGCGGACTCTCAACCACTGCACCACCAGGGAAGCCCCTATTTGAGCATATTTAGTAACTACTTTATTCTTAGAATTGAAGCAGCATCTACTAGATTATTGTGAACTGGACAAAGAATTCTTTCATAGTGTGGCATACCTGTATCTTTGAAACTCAAGTTAATTGCCTGAGATGTTTTGCCATAGAGACAAGCCAAAATAAACCACAGGGATTGTATTTTTGTAATACTAATCACATTTATTTTTTTTATTGCTCATGGCTAGTCATAATAGTTATAATAAAATCTAACTTTTCCCTGTTTTGGATAATGCCAATCTTTTGTGCCAAATAGCCCTGGTAGTTTAACATTTGGGATTCCACATGAATGATTTACAATAAATCACAGAGACGGAAGTGCTATTAAATACTAAGCTAGGTTACTAAAGACCATGTGGATACAAAAAGATAAGATAATTTAAGGGGAAAGTGTCTGCCTATTATCTATCATCTATCTATCATCTATTAGCTATTTATTTAGTAATCCTTATACCTATAGACACACACATATTTATACACACATATAAAGAAAAAGTGAATTGATTTTTAAAAAATCATAAAGGCATGTAAGAGCATAGTTTATTTTGGAACTATCATTATTTCTTGTCACTTGGGTGGTTTTAAATAAGGAAATAGTCCAAAACTGAAATTAATTCCACATTATTTTATAAGGATTCTTTCATTCACTTGAGTTTACTAAGGTTATTTTTTACCTAAAGAACAATGCATACATGCATACAAGTTAAAATTTTCCAAGAATATTTTCTTCAAAACTCCAATTTTATTTTTATTTATTTCAGAAAATAGATCTTTACTATCAGTTCACATGCCCTACTACATTAACAATATCTAAGTCCAAAATAGCAGTAAAGAATTTGAGCCACTGAGAAAATGACATCTCTCTCAGTTAAATAACCAATGGTGCTGCAGAAATGAACACAGCTCCAGTGCTCATTTAAATCTAGAGTTACAAGAATCATTTAGGTATGGCTTGTGATGAAAGCACATGGAAAGGAAAGGGGAGAAATCTGCTTCTCCTTGTCAGACAACTTCATGTTAAGAATAAGTCTCCTTAGACATATCCTGTAGGGAAATAATTTAAAGAAGTCTTTTCACAGCTTGACAACTGTACTCATGATTTCAGTTTCCATATTAATTCAAAGATTCATAAATGAGAAAGAGAAATTAAATTTATATCAAAATGTGTGTTTTGAAGAAATTTCCAATGGTGAAATGATTGGTTGAAATGTGAAGGTCTTTATTATCTTTTAAGAAATTTATCCATTCCATAGAAATATGTTTTACAAATGTTTTCAGATTGGTATGTCCTTTAACCTTTAAAATGACTGTTTAAGCAAATCATTAGGTTAGACATAAGATTTTTTAAAGGTAATAATAAGGCAATAATAAAAAAGATGATATCATCTAGAAACTTTTATATATAAATTTTACTTTTGTTTTGGGTTATCCTCATATTTTAAAAACTTATATTTCAGTAAGTAAGAATTAATAGTTGTCTGAGATTTATATCTATTACAAAAGAAAATTCATTCTATAATTATAGCTAATAAATTTGATGTATATTAAATATTACAGTTAGTGAGAATAAATTCATGTCTCTTACTAGACATCAACATCAACTCAATGATAATTAGTTATGCCAAAAAGTTATATCAAATGATTTTTAAAAAGAAGCATAAGTTATTGATTCAACATACATTCAAAAATAAAAATAAGTATAGTGTGCTTATGACAACAGATGTATATAAAAAAAGAGCAAGACAGTTTTAGTTGACAATCTGTTCAATGATTCAGCAGTGTCATGTGGTTCCCCCCAAAATGTTTATATTATCTAACTTTAATGCACAGTGAAAATATGGGTATATAATGCTTAGATGGTAGTCCCGAACCTTCTTTTTTTACCGTTTTTTTTTTTTTTTTTTTTGTCAAATTGTACCTATAGTATAGAGTTCTCTAGTATATACATATGGTGGATTAGTGATGGGTGGTCAAATTGTACCTATAGTATAGAGTTCTCTAGTATATACATATGGTGGATTAGTGATGGGTGTACATTGTTTGTCATTTCTTACATTAAGAGATAAAGTCTATTTCTTTTCCTTTTGGACCTGGGCTAACCTTGCTCTAACTTGCTTTGCTCAAGAGAAAGAAGCAGAAACGACATCATACATCTTTGAAGCTGAGCTTAGATCTACAAATTCTGCTTTGGCTTTCTTAAAACACTTCATCTTGGGAATCAGCTATCCTGCTGGGAGAAAGCCTCACTCCATGAAAAAGCCATGTAGAGGGGACTGAAGCACTCTTCTTGATAGACTCAGCTGAGCCCCAAACAGTGTTCCAACAACAACTACCAGTCACAAGAGTGATTCCTGTTGGATACTTCCGGTCAGTCGAGCCTCCTGATGGCTGTCATATAAGCTAATACCACATGGAGCAGAATAAGCATCCAGCTGGTTCATGTCAAACCACAGAATCATGAGAGAGAGAAGATGGTTGCTTTGTTTTGTCACTAATTTTTGAGTGACAGTTAATTGATGTTCAATTACCTATTTACAGTTTATTGCATGGTAATAAGTAATTGAAGCATCCTTTGAGGGTTATAGACAAGATGGAGTGTGTTTAGAGAAGAGTGCTAAGTCTTTTGACATCCTCACCACTCATAAGTGTTAGCATGGGCTTTGAGATTAGTGTTATTGCTCTCAGCTTGTTGTCAATCACAGAGGGTGTCCTCAGTTTCCCTCTGAACCTCATTGCTTCAGCCAGGTCTTTGTGGCCCAGTCTCTGAATCAGTTTATGATAAGCATTCTAATGCTCTTCTGATACTTCAGTTCTATCCTGAATCCAGGAATGCAGCTGGGGCCCAGACAACCTATCTTACACTTTTCAGTCCTTCTTTCTGTGAGCTGACATGATTTCCTACATTTGCTTGACTAGATGGTGGGCTAATCCAAATGGAATAAATCAGCAGAATCTACAACTCTTTCATTCAATTGACTTTGAAATCACATGGTTCTCAGTCCCACTGAGGACTCGTGAAAATCTCACCTCTCTAGAGGCCTCTTTTAGAATAAACAAATGGTTTTATCAGTTAACTGTAGTGTAACTCAGGATGACAAAAGAAGTTTAAGCAACCTCCTACGTGAGTCCAGAGGAAGGAAAGTTTAATTCTGACTTTAAAAATTTACTGGAAAGGAGAGAATAAGGTTTGAAGAAATCTTGATAAAGGAAACATAGGAGTTAGTACAAGAGGTTAGGACAAGAAGGTCTTGCTAGGCAATGAAGAAGGTAACTGAATTCCAGATTAAGGGAATGTAGTGAACAAAAGAATAGCAAGCATAGGGAATTTGGGAAGTTTGATATAGCTAACATAATAGGAAGATAACTAAGAAACAGGAGTTTGAAGCCAGGTTTCTTCAGCTCTTGCTAAGAAATTTGCACATTTGGGGGGCAATATGGCACTAGGGAATGCTTTTTGGGGGACTGTTGGATTATACGACCAAACTAATATTTTGGAAAGATAGCTGGTGACAGAATGGAGAATGATCTGAGGGATGGATGGACGTGCAGCATGTAGAATATTTAGGAGGCTCCTGCAATAGTTTAGTAGAGAAAAGATGGAAATACCGAAGAGTAAAAGGGAATGCATAAGGGGATAACAATGTGAAAGACTATCTTTAGTCTTGAGGTTGGAAAAAAAACAACTTTGAAGTTTCAAAGCTGGGTGGCTGGGAAGATAGTGCTATAATTATCATGCTGAAGAGGACAGGAGTCTTTTGATATGGAAAAGGGGGAAAGAGGCATAATAAGAACATGCTGGTCTTATGTGGAGATTGCAAGCAAGCATTTGCAATCCATCTGTAAAACTCATAAGAAAAACACTGAGAAAGTGTTATCAATAGAAGATAAAGCAGTTGTAGAAAGAAACTGAAGTCACGAGAGGAGAGGAAATGTGCAGAAAAGAGTAGAGTAAAACTTCTGACAATCCCAGTGATTGTCAGGAGAATAGGAACAGAAGCACCAGTGAAGCAGAATAAGAAAATCATGAGGGCTTCCCTGGTGGCGCAGTGGTTGAGAATCCGCCTGCCTATGCAGGGGACACGGGTTCGTGCCCTGGTCCGGGAAGATACCACATGCTGCGGAGCGGCTGGGCCTGTGAGCCATGGCCGCTGAGCCTGTGCGTCCGGAGCCTGTGCTCCGCAATGGGAGAGGCCACAACAGTGAGAGGCCCGCGTACTGCAAAAAAAAAAAAAAAAAAAAAGAAAATCATGAGAGTCGTGTTATTGAATCATAGGAGTTCAGGGAGATGGGTGAACCACAGGGCCAAATATTAAAAAAGGTTAAGGATGATGAGAAACAAAACCCCAAAATTGGACCCCAAAATGAGAAGAGCATCGTAAGGAAACTGAGAAAGCAGCCGTATACCAATATTTCAAGACAATTAGCAGAGAAAGGAAGAGAACATTACAAAAATGATATCTGAGGTACAGAGATCATCAACATGTATAACAGCTTCTCAGAAGAGATCAGTTATAAATGATCCAAAAATGCATCTGAGTGTAGAATAATGAATTTTAGATTAGTGATTTACAACATGGAGTATTTCATTTAAGGAATATGCTATCATAAATTCCTGAATGATATTGGCACTACTAGTTTGGGGAACACATGGACTATTTAGAAGCCACATCTGGGTAGTTTTCATTTATTTTCATTTAAAGTTATAGCCAAATTCATCTTAAACATTTTTTTGTATAATTTTATATGATTTAAATATGTATTGGGTACATCCAAGGGAAATGTATAATTAAAATTTGATTATGGTTTCATTTCAAACTATATTTCTTTTTTAAAAACCTAGAAACGAATTCATTATATCAATACCATACACAATTGTTAGTGATCTTAAAATGTAATATTCAAACTTTTAATTCTACCTTAGTAGGGTTAAGATACAGCACAAATAGATTGTTGTTCACCTTAATACTTGACACCATTCATCAAAAATAGCTTTACTTTCACAGAAGATCAAAGTTCCAAGTTTGCAAACAATAGCGCAATGCCACAGTATTTTGATCTTTTTTTGAAGAAAGAACTATAGGATCTCCATGTTTATAAAGAAAAAAAAACATATGAAACTAAGCAAGCAATAAAAGGCAACTTTCAAAAATAGTTCATGAAATTCTTTGTAGATTGCTTTCAGTCTCTAATCTGAAGTGTCTCTTCTGAAGATTCACTTCTGCTTACAGTATTTTAGCTAAATTCAATGTGTATAGAAGTTTTACTTTATGTAGTAAATGTTTTCATGTGAAACTCTTAACTTGTCCAGTCAGGTTGTTACTGATCAATCATGACCAAATACCCTAGCAAGCATTCCAGGAAGTCAAATCTGTGGGGGTGAGAACATGAAGTGAGGTTTACACTACTTGTTTTGTTTAAATATACTTGGAAAACTTGGGGAAATGCCTCAAGGGAATATGGATATTTTTCACTTGCTTGTGATTAAAAACAAATTTTAAGAAAGCCTCCTTTTAACTGAAGATACTTAATTAAAGCTAAAGGAGAAAGCTAACCACTTAACAGCAGGGGTACCCATGGATACATATGGTTCACTAATTGGATGAAAGCAGAGGAGAAAAACCTTTCCAAAAATATTACTCTGTGTTTCTGAACACATTTCATTAAGTACATTCGTTAATCAGTGATCAACATAGACTAGGGTGAGACCTCCCATAGTCATGGCTTCAAAACACTCTTAGATAAAACACCACAATAAAGGGGCGGGATGGAAGTTAGAAGGACATTCTTTTTTGTTTTAAAGAGCAAAAGACCATTATCTGCTCATAAGTAGAGCTTGTACATCTCTACAAAGCAAAGACCATTCATTCATTCTTGCATTCAGTCAACAATGACTTCCTGTCCCTAACGCCCATGGTCCCAGGCTAGATGCTAAGTATAGAAAAATGAGCAATAATGACACTCAACAACAGGGAGCTCTATTACCATGTGATAAGTGCCATAACATAGATGAGTCCAAAGTGCTCCAGGAAGACTAAGGTGATATAATTAACTTCGTCTTGGGAGGACAAAGGATATTCTTCTGAGGAAGTTACTTCTAAACTTACACCTCAGAATAAAAAGGAATTAACTTGTCAGAGAAAGAGGGAAAATAATGTTATAGGCAGTATTAAAAGGTAAACGGAGGCATATTAAACATTTTAAGAGTTTGAGAAAAGTTGCTTTGAATCAGGTAGTGACAAATCGGAAGTAGTTGGAGCACTCCAGAACTGGAGCTAGGGGAAAGGCTTTCATAGAGTAGACACAAGCAAAGCAAGGAAATGATTTGACTGGCTCTAGCTTAGGCAGTTGCTTTGTTTGGGAAAGCCTAGTTGGCTGTTTGTGATTAGCTGTTCCTAGGTTAAGATTTCCTAACCTTGAGACATTTACAAGCTTATGATTTAGTTTGCTTATGCAGGCTGTTGAGGCATTAGAACCCCCTCAGTTTAATGCCCTCCTTGTTTAATTAATTTAACAGCAGAAAGAATGATATACATAGACACCAGGAAGCAGGGAGAACCTGGGACTTCTGCAAATGATTCCATGCAGCTGGACAACAAAGAGCCGAATGAGGGGTATGGAGTGAACGTAAGACCAAAGGTAGAAGCAGGGGCTAGTTAAAAACAGGCTTCTTAAGCTATGTTTGCAAGAATAGATTTTACTTGAAACATAATAATGTGTGTAATACATGTCAACAACTGTACATTTTTGGAAAATGGATAACATTTTAAAAATATCTCTACATAAACTATATTAGAAGCACAACTAAGTATACAAAATCTGTTTTTCCCATCTATTCAAAGAAAGAATGAACTGGAAATATCAACCATGATATCCTCATACAACCTGACTTAACAACATCACAAATTTCATTTAATGGGTTTTTTGAGGGTGATATTACTGATCCTTTTGGATACAGACCTGCTATTTAGCTCTAATAATAAAAATTTGAAAAACTAACAACCATTAATAATAAAATCAAATACTCCAGAACAAAGTATTTCCAAAATTGAAAGTCAATTTTGTATAAAGAATACAATCTCACCATATATATAAGAGAACTCTTGAAGGACATAATAGCAGAGACTACCTTGTATGCAAAAGTGGCATAATGATTTGTCCCTTCCCCCAAAATTGAATGTGGTGATGGTGATAATGATGGCATTAGCAATATTGTATACATTGCATAATTTAAATGATATTTTGGCAAAATATGGATTTGCCTACTTAGCCAAGAAATAAACAGAAGGTATAAATTCTCATTCACTTATTTTTGAAGAAAAGAATAGTAAGAAAATGAATAGAAGCTTTCTTTTTGACATACTCATCAAGCTATTTTAGGAGAAATTCTAATCTAAGCAATAACAGGGGAAAATTTAACAATAGCAGCCAGTGCATTAATTTGATGACATGAAAGCAGTCAGTTTACTGATAATACAAAAAGAAAAGGATGAAATAATAATAAGCTAATGGTAATCGAATGAACTCCTTAAGGCATACAAGATTTAGCTTCTGGTACACTAATCACTAATGGAAGCAATGATAATTCTCCCCAACAAGATATGCCATAAATATCACCTAATAAGCCTCAAACTACATTTAACTTAAAGAGCTGGATTTTTCCCAGAGATACAGCCACATAATGCTATGTATCTTTTAAGATCAGTTATTGTACATGTGCCATGGAAGATATTATAAGATTTGTAGCAAAAGCAATTATGCTTTGGAGATAAGAATCCTACTTTCAAAGGGAACAGGCTTGCTTCAATGTTCTTCAGTTTATTCTTTTTTAAAAAGTTGTAAATATTTTTTTCTTGTGGACTAGACTGATACTGAGTTTATATATTTTATAACCCGTACTTATGACATAATCCAAATCTTAAAGATATCTCCACTTTCCGTTGCTGCTTACTTTGATTAGCTGGAAATTGAGCATAGTCTTTGAATGGTCTCTTTCTGTGGGTATTTTTACTATTGTGTGAGGCTAGGAGGCATTCTTTTTGGGGATTTGCTACTTGTAGTTCCCTTTTTTTTCTAATCTTTTTCTTCACTGCATCATGATTATGCAAAGATGAAGGAAATAGTTTTTTATTGTGACACCAAGACAAACTACTTTCAGTTTAAATATACTCCTGGCTAGAAAAATGCAATAAACCATGGTACCTATGGAAATACATTAAGTATTTTTTGAAGCTAAATTGAAGAATTTTACATGGATACAAACAGATCATTTGTGTGAGTGACTGAATATTTTCCTTTGAGAATGATAAGAGTATATAAACATTTTTCAGACCAAATTCCTGAAGTTGGAAAACATACTTAATTTCAGTAAATCTTTTAAAGCCTGGAGAAAAAGAGAATCAATAAAAAATGCAAATCAATCTATATATGAAATATGACCTGAAAATATATTTTAATAAGCAAAGTGCTCTGCTCTCAAGCTTTTGTAAGAAAATATCTGAAGCCCCAAATATGATTTTAAAAGGGAACAATTAATTGTTGGTATTAATTTTCTTAGGTATTGAAAGCTATTTTTATGTTCATAACATCACAATGTCATTTGTTTCTGATACAAATTATTTATTATTTGATCATTATATCTATCATCAATTATCATCAGTACTTCTCACGATGTTAGTGATGTAAAGAAGTTAAACTGTGATTTCTCTTTACTTTACAACAGTTGTAACAAATGAGATCACTAGTGACAGCAGAAATATCAAGGCATTTCTGAACATAGGGAGAAAGGAGGATGTTAAGAAAGACAAAGAACTCTTTTGGAGGTTTAGATAGATAGATAGATAGATAGATAGGGATATCTGTGGCTAATAAAAAGTATCCCAGTTGGCAAAAGCAAAGTTGTCACAATCAAGATCTAATTTTAAAAAAGAGAGTGATTTTGGGTGTTCAAGATGGCAGAAGAGTAATACGTGAAGATCACCTTCCTCCACACAAATACATCAGAAATACATCTACATGTGGAACAACTCCTACAGAACACCTACTGAGCGCTGGCAGAAGACCTCAGACCTCCCAAAAGGCAAGAAACTCCCCACGCACCTGGGTAAAGCAAAAGAAACAAGAAAAAACAGAGACAAAAGAATAGGGACGAGACCTGCACCAGTGTAAGGGAGCTGTGAAGGAGGAAACGTTTCCATACACTAGGAAGTCCCTTCGCGGGTGGATTACTGCAGGTTGCAGAGGGGGGAAGCTTCGGAGCCACAGAGGAGAGCGCAGCCACAGGGGTGTGGAGGGCAAAGCGGAGAGATTCCTGCACAGAGGATCAGTGCCAACCAGCACTCACCAGCCCGAGAGGCTTGTCTGCTCACCTGCCGTGGCGGCCAGGTGCTAGGAGCTGAGGCTCGGGCTTCAGTCAGATCCCAGGGAGAGGTCTGGGGTTGGCTGCGTGAACACAGCCTGAAGGGGGCTAGTGCACCACGGCTGCCTGGGAGGGGGTCTAGGAAAACATATGGAGCTGTCTAAGAGGCAAGAGACCATTGTTTAGGGGTGCACAAAGAGAGGGGTTTCAGAGCACTGCCTAAACGAGCTCCAGAGACGGGCATGAGCCGTGGCTATCAGCATGGACCCCAGAGACGGGCATGAGATGCTAAGGCCACTGCTGCAGCCACCAAGAAGCCTGGGGAACAGATGCCCTCAGGAGACCTACACGCAGAGGCGGGGCCAAATCTAAAACTGAAACCCAGAATATGTTTGAACAAAGAACAGAAATCTCTCCCAGCAGCCTCCGGAGCAGTGGAATAATCTCCACAATCAACTTGATGTACCCAGCATCTCTGGAATACCCAAATAGAAAATGAAACATCCCAAACTGGTGCAGCCTGCCACTGCTAGGGTCCCCTGATCCAGGGACAACTTCCTCAGGACAACACAAGGCACTCCTCAGGCTGGTACAATATCACGCTGACCTCTGTGGCCTGCAGGCTCACCCCGCATTCTGTAACCCTTCCTCCCCCAGGCCTGAGTGAGCCAGAGCCCCCGAATCAGCTGATCCTTTAACCCCGTCCTGTCTGAGCGGGAACAGATGCCCTCAGGAGACCTACACGCAGAGGCGGGGCCAAATCTAAAACTGAAACCCAGAATATGTTTGAACAAAGAACAGAAAGAGAAATCTCTCCCAGCAGCCTCCGGAGCAGTGGAATAATCTCCACAATCAACTTGATGTACCCAGCATCTCTGGAATACCCAAATAGAAAATGAAACATCCCAAACTGAGATGGTGGACTTTGGGAGTAATGATAGATATATACTTTTTTTTTTCTTTTTTTTGTGGTACGCGGGCCTCACACTGTTGTGGCCTCTCCCGTTGCAGAGCACAGGCTCTGGACGCGCAGGCTCAGCGGCCATGGCTCACGGGCCCAGCCGCTCCACGGCATGTGGGATCCTCCCAGACCGGGGCGCGAACCTGGTTCCCTTGCATCGGCAGGCGGACGCGCAACCACCGCGCCACCAGGGAAGCCCTGATATATACTTTTTTTTTCCTTTTTGTGAGTGTGTATGTGTATGCTTCTGTGTTTGATTTTGTCTGTATAGCTTTCCTTTACCATTTGTCCTAGGGTTCTGTCTTTCTGCTTTTTTTTTTTTTTTTTTTAGTATAGTTTTTAGTGCTTGTTACCATTGGTGGATTTGTTTTTTGGTTTGGTTGCTCTCTTCTTTCTTTTTTTCTTTCTATTTATTATTGTTAATTTTTTTTTAATTTTCAATAATTATTTTTTATTTTTCATTTCAATAACTTTTTATTTTGTTTTATTTTATTATATATATATATACTTTTTTCTTGCTTTCTTTCTTTTTCTCACTTTTATTCTGAGTTGTGGGGATGATATGGTCTTGGTACTCTGGCCGGGTGTCAGGCCTGGGTCTCTGGGGTGGGAGCGCCAAGTTCAGGACATTGGTCCACCAGAGACCTCCCAGCTCCAAGTAATATCAAACTGCAAATATCACCCAGAGATCTCCATCTCAATGCCAAGACACAGCTCCACTCAACGACCAGCAAGCTACACTGCTGGACACCATAGGCCAAACAACTAGCAAGACAGGAACACAACCCCACCAATTAGCAGAGAGGTTGCCTAAATTAATAATAAGGTCACAGACGCCCCAAAACACATCACCAGACACGGTCTGCTGAAAACAAAGACAAGATCCAGCCTCATCCTCCTTTTTTCTTGCTTTCTTTCTTTTTCTCACTTTTATTCTGAGTTGTGGGGATGATATGGTCTTGGTACTCTGGCCGGGTGTCAGGCCTGGGCCTCTGGGGTGGGAGCGCCAAGTTCAGGACATTGGTCCACCAGAGACCTCCCAGCTCCAAGTAATATCAAACTGCAAATATCACCCAGAGATCTCCATCTCAATGCCAAGACACAGCTCCACTCAACGACCAGCAAGCTACACTGCTGGACACCATAGGCCAAACAACTAGCAAGACAGGAACACAACCCCACCAATTAGCAGAGAGGTTGCCTAAATTAATAATAAGGTCACAGACGCCCCAAAACACATCACCAGACACGGTCTGCTGAAAACAAAGACAAGATCCAGCCTCATCCTCCAGAACACAGGCACTAATCCCCTCTACCAGGAAGCCTACACAACACACTGAACCAACCTTAGCCACTGGGGGCAGACACCACAAACAATGGGAACTACAAACCTGTAGCCTGAGAACACAAGACCCAAAACAAAGTAAGTTAAGCAAAATGAGAAGACACAGAAATACACAGCAGATGAGGAAGCATGGTAAAAACCCACCAGAACAAACAAATGAAGAGGAAATAGGAAGTCTATCTGAAAAAGAATTCAGAGAAATGATAGTAATGATGATCCAAAATCTTGGAAATAGAAGAGAGAAAATACAAGAAACGTCTAACAAGGACTGAGAAGAACTAACAAACAATGATGAACAACACAAGAAATGAAATTAAAAATTCTCTGGAAGGAATCAATAGCAGAATAACTGAGGCAAAGAACAGATAAGTGACCTGGAAGATAAAATACTGGAAATAACTACTGCAGAGCAGAATAAAGAAAAAAGAATGAAAAGAATTCAGGACAGTCTCAGAGACCGCTAGAACAATATTAAATGCATTTGAATTATAGGGGTCCCAGAAGAAGAGAAAAAGGAAGGGACTGAGAAAATATTTGAGAGATTATAGTTGAAAACTTACTTAATATGGGAAAGAATATAGTTAATCGGGTCCAGGAAGTGCAGAGAGTTCCATACAGGATAAATCCAAGGAAAAACACACCAAGACATGTATTAATCAAACTATCAAAAATTCAATACAAAGAAAAAATATTAAAAGCAGCAAGGGAAAAATAACATACAAGTGAATCCCCATCAGGTTAACAGCTGATCTTTCAGCAGAAATTCTGCAAGCCAGAAGGGAGTGGCAGGACATAATTAAAGTGATGAAAGGGAAAAACCTACAACCAAGATTACTCTACCCAGCAAGGATCTCATTCAGATTCAATGGAGAAATTTAAAACTTTACAGACAAGCAAAAGCTAAG